>NC_066583.1:590677327-590782327 GCF_024323335.1 Lathyrus oleraceus | reverse complement strand
GTTTCGAAGAATAACCCCATGTTTTTGGTTGCATGCATATTACATCAAACCTTTCATTAATCTCTTATTTCATATGACATGTCTATACTTATACAGTGTTGATTGAAATATAACAATTGTTTATTCTAAATTATCAATGGTCATTTCATACAAACGAAAAAATATACTTAAATTTAAATGAGAAAAATTTATAATTTTTTTAATACCATAGAAGAGAGAACTTTTAAGACAAAAAAAATGATAAAAGAGTGTGATTTAAAAATAAACATTATTTTTATAAATCATTTTTATAGATAAAGTTATTAAGATCTTAATCTTGCAGAAAAAATGATTTTGTATATTTAAAAAAAAAGAGTTTTGATTGTCAAAAGTAGCTCTGGAGGCATCCTATGTTGCTATTAGACTAGCTGTTGATCTGGTATGCAAGGTGCATCATATAATTAAATTATAAAAGTGAATTAAATTATAAAAGTGATGCATATGCCCACTCTTTCAATGATGATCTCTTTCTATTTTATTTTAAAAACAATATTAAATTATTTATTATATATTTTAAAAATATTTAATTTATAAATATTTTAATAATTTATTTATCTTTATAGATAGCAAAACATATAAAAAAAAGTTTGAAAGGCTAAAAAAATAAGATAGACTCCTCCAATTTTGGATTGGATGGAGTTAAACACAAATGGAGTTAGTAAGAGTGGATTGATAGTCGGATGTGGTAGTCTTTTAAGAGGTTATGCGAGTGCATAGTTTAGAGACTTTGCAAAATATTTGGATTCTTGTAATGTATATATTGTTGAGTGATTGTTCAAAATATTTTATATTCTGGAGACGGTAGTATAATTGGAATACGATTGACACAACAAATTCAACACTTGCTCAAATTGAATTGGGAGGTGCGAGTTTTTCATTTTTATCATGAGTCGAATACTTGTGCATATTCACTAACCAAGAAAGGATGTGATCTAAGTCCTAATTTGATGATTTATGAGCGAGCTCCTGCTCAAAATTCTCTAAACTACAAGGTTGGTGAAAATTGAGTAATTGTGAGAGAGAGATATTCACATTCTCATTAATGATATATATATATATATATATATATATATATATATATATATATATAAACAAAAAAACTTTTTAGATCCATTGAGTAAATGATGTATTTAGTCATTATTATATATCATATACATCAATTATTCAATTAATCTAAAAACATTTTTGTTGTTTATAATAGTGACTAGAGGGTGTAATTCTCAAAAAAATTGTTATCAATAAAAACGTAGGCAATAATATGAAAGGAAATGTTTCATTAATTAAAAATAGGATAATAAATAAATATTCCACATATTTAAAATTTTGACTTTACTCAACTTCAATAGTATCACTATTAACTATCTCTAACCGAGAGAAAAGTTAGAAAGAACTCTTCCATATGGTATGAGGAAAGTCATTATTATTATTAGTATTTGATTTTTTTAGTTTGATTTGTTATTATAGTAATAATAATAATAAGAGATTAATTATTATGCACTGTCAGTGTAAAAAGTTTTACACAATCGATTCATCACCATCACCCGTTTGTATTACTTTATAGATTTTTAAAATAAAAGTTAAACTTGTTTCAATATCCAACGGTTATGATTAACTGACGGTGTAAAATCCTTTTACACTGTCAGTGTATTTCAATTAATCTCTAATAATAATAATAATAAGAGTTAAAAATAAATTAAAAATAAGGGATTTAGTTGGACTACTTATAAGAAGGTGAGGAGAGAACAACGAGTTGAGAACGTACGTGAAAGAATTGGAAAATGGAGAGTTAGGGCAAGAGGCAAAGGTAGGAAGAAGAAGAAGACCATCATTGTAGAAGAGTTTGGAGCTTCAAATTCTAAGGTAAATGGAGAAACTATTCCTATAAGGGTGTCTAATCATGAGAGGATATTGAGGTGTTCTTACCCTCTTAGGTTGGTCTTGTGTCATGTTATAATTTATTGTTGATTTTTGACTATGATTGTGAGAAATGAATTGTAATTGTTGTGGCTATAGCAATTGATATTTGTTGATGATTTTAAATTGTTGTTGAATTGTATATTTATTGTATGTTTAAGATTTGGGATGACGATTATGATGATGGTAGAGTATGAAATTGTCTATGCTTATTCAATGTTGATTGAAATATAACAATCCTCCATTCTAAATTACTAATGATCATTTCATACAAATGAAAAAATATACTTGATTTTATATGAGAAAAATTTATAATTTTTTTTTTATTAATAACATAGAAGAGAGAATTTTCAAGAAAAAAAAGAAAATGATAAAAGAGTGTGATAGAAAAGTAAACATTAATATTTTATTAAATTTATAAATTCTTTTTTTGATTTACAAATCATTTTTATAGATAAGGTTATTAAGATTTTAATCTCGTAGAAAAAAAATAATATTTTATATTTTATAAAAAAAAATTGATTGTCAAAAGTAGCTCCAGAGGCATCTTATGCTACTATTAGACTAGGTGTTATGTGGCATGCCAAGATGTCATCATATAATTAAACAATAAAAGTGATGCATATGTTCACTCTTTTAATCATGATCTCTTTCGGAATTTTTTTTTTTAATATCCAGGTTTTTTTAAAAAAATTCAAAAATAAATATTTTTTCAAAAAAATTACAAAATTGGGCAATTTTTGCCCTAATTTTGTACATAGGCGCCACCCTAGTTGGCGCCTACCCTTAAAGGGTAGGGCAAGTCGCCACTAGGAGTGGCGCCTACACTCTATTTTTTATTTTTTTATTTTTTTTGTTAATATTTTTTTTTTAATTTTTTTAATTTATTAATTTAGATTTATTATAAATTATATAAATTTATATTAATACATATATATAAATAAAATTATTTACAAGATTAATATATATATATATATATATATATATATATATATATATTTATATATATATATATTAATTAAATTTATAAGTAATTAATATTATTTATAAATTTTTGGGAAAATTAGGGTTAATCATGTTAAGGTTAATTTATCAAGTGCGACACTAATTAGGGTTAAGTAGATTGGTGTACAACCTAGATCTTTTCCTATAAATAAAGTGTTATTTCCTTGCATTTTCTTCACCACTGTTTCCTATCACTTTCTCTATCAAGTTGAGTTCATGGCATCCCCAAGACCGTCTTCATGGCAGCGAACATCATCAAGGCGCCCGGATCCTGAACAAGTAATCTTAAAAAGGGATGGGCATGTTATTTTCTCGCCTTTGAAACCCCCAATGGAGATGAAATTTTGGAACATCCGTTCGTTGGACCAACTAAAAAGGTCCTTGATGTCTTGGTTAGAGGGAGATTACCAACCTGGTGAAGTCATCAGAAGGATTCAGAGGCTTAGAACAAGGTTCTCATTTGAAACTGGAGAAACGATACGTTGGTGGGTTGAAGTTGAAAGCGACATTGATTGCATCCAAATGATGCATGGATCAGACGACATAGTGTTAACTGTTGTAATTTCTTAGATTTTAATGGTTGTTTGTCATGTTGTTGTTGTATTTGTTATTGTTCTAGTACTTGTTCTTGTTTTAGTACTTGTTTTTGTTCCAGTATTTGTTTTTGTTTTAGTAATTGGTGTTGTAATGTTAGATGTTTGTGTTTGTTGTTCAAGTGTCATCTTCTATTTGGAATAAAAAGTAAACTTTAATGATAAATAGCATTGGTACACAGATTTATGAATATGAAAACTAAGTTGTGGAACTAGATCCACGATATGGACATTTGTTCTTATTATGCCCTAGTTGTCTACATATGCTACACTTCCTCTACATTTTCTCTGTGACGTCCATTTCAGTTCTAATGCGCCTGCTATTTGGGCGACCACTTTTATTCCGCCGCATTGATTCGTTGTGCCAAACAATTTCCCCGTCATACTCTGGCCAATACGCCTCCAATGCTACCACTGGAAAGGGATTGTCGTATACATTGAGCAGTGTTACAACTTTGTAGATGGGAGACACTAGCGATAATGCATCGAAGTGGCTGTGTGAACACGCTGCAATGACATGGGAACAAGGCATACGATAGGCCTGAAATTGACCACAGTCGCACCAACGGTCTGGTATTAGGACCCTATACTCTTGTCTGGGCAGCCCTTGGTTGTGGTCAATTGTTTCCTTGACACTAAAAGTGTGGCCATGGCGGTCGAATTCCGTAACCCGATGGCTGCTGGCTTTGGCAGATTCCTGCCTCATAAACTTCATGCAGGCATCACTATATACCTGACTCGTCTGCAACACTTCATGTCAGCGCCTGCCTCTTGTTACGAACAACGTTGCCATCCGAAAATAGGTCGCACTCACCAATGCGGTTACCGGGAGGTTACGTATGCCCTTAAAGACGCCATTCATTGATTCCACCAGATTTGTTGTCATGTGGCCCCACCTCACCCCATCGTCGTATGATCTAGTCCACTTCGCTCTGTCGATATTATCGATCCACCTCCCTGCATTAGAATTTGCCAACACTATTTCCCGGCGGTAGTATTGGAATCCAGGTTGGTTTAATGCATACCCCGCGTTTATTAAATGTTGCTTCAAGAAGTTATCCTTGAACTCCCGCATAAAATTTTGAGCAATATGCCTAATGCAGTAGACATGGGTAGACGGGGGGTCATGCCAACCATTTGCTGGATTATTGTATGCACTGTCTATAGAAGCGTGCCTGTCAGAAATAACACAAATGCCAGCTTGTGGAGTCACGTGCGTTCGGAGATTCTTAAGGAAGAAACTCCAAGCAGCAGCCGTTTCTCCTTCTACCAATGCAAAGGCTATTGGGAAAATATTAGAATTTCCATCTTGTGCGACCGCCATCAGTAACGATCCTTTGTATTTCCCATACAACCAAGTTCCATCGACTTGAACAAGTGGTTTGCAGAATGTAAAACCGATGATACAGGGACGGAATGCCCAGAAAAGTCTATGGAATATTCCATTACCTTCTAGACGAGTTCCGTCAGGGGATTGTGCCGGCAAGGTCTCCATTATAGAAACCGTCCCAGGTGAATACAATCGTAGTGCAGCCAGGTAGCGTGGTAGTTGTTTGTATGACTCCTCCCAGTTACCGTATACCAGTTCAATTGCCTTGGTTTTCGCTAACCAAGCCTTTCTGTATGACGGTGTATATTTGAAAACAGCCACGCAATGGGAGATAATTGTTTTGACCTTCAGTGACGGGTCAGCCTCAACTAGAGGTAATATGGAATGGCAGATCATATCATGGCTAAGTTTGCGATGATCCTGTGCCATGTTGGTGTTGACGCAAATGTGAGCTTGAGAAATGGACCCTATCACCCACGCATTATGTTTCTTCTTGTACGATGCCATCAACCTATACCCACACTCCGGATTTTTGCATACAATAACGTATCTTTCCGGATTTGATTTGATAACATCGTAGTCAACACAGTTTTTCAAGTGCCAGTTCTTTATTGCTAACAGACACTCTTCCTTGGTCCGAAATCGGTCACCCTTCTTTAAGTCCTCATCAGACCTCATATATGGGTTGTAGAACATATCTGATGAGGGCTCATCCTCGCCCAAGTTAAGTGTTGTGAAGTGCGCAGGCGGTGAGTAGCGTTGCGCTATAGGTATTTGAACTTGGTCTTCGTCTTCAGAATCACGGTTCACCAAGTCATCAACCACGTCTTCAGCATCATCAACCACATCGTCTTCAACGTGGTGCTCAACATCTTGTTCGTCATCAATCACATGATCAATAACCTGTGACTGAATATTCTGAGTTGGTTGAAATTGTTCCAACACAATGTACAACACTATGTATTCGTAACCAGAATACTCATGGTTACGAAACATGTATTTTGTCTCCATGTCATTTTGAATCAATGACTTATAAAACTTGACAGAGTTGTTTTCTGAAAAAAAAGGTTGTTGATAAAAAATTTGGGACACGGGTTGTCTTAGTTTGGACTCAATCTTTTTCTTCAGATAAGAGAAGTCAGCTTCTCTATTTAGACAAAAACGAGTGCATTCGGTGTTTCTAAATAGGAAGCCAGACATATCACATTCATAAGTCTCACCATTGACGTGAGCTTTGATTTTGTATTGTGATGAAGATGCCATGTTTTGTGAAGGTTTTGTGAAGATATTGTGAAGGTTTTGTGAAGGTTTTGTGTTGATATTGTGAAGGTTTTGTGAAGGTTTTGTGATGATATTGTGAAGGTTTTGTGAAGGTTTTGTGATGATATTGTGAAGGTTTTGTGAAGATTGTTGTGAAGATATTGTGAATACCTTTGTGAAAATGTGTGTGAATATTTATACTGCAAGATTCCAACAGCCTAACCAAATATGTGTTCAAATGTTGGGGGTAGATCTGGTCGAGGGTGAGGGGTCTGCCAAAGCAAGGGGTCAGGGTATTAAATTATCTAGCCTACAATTGTACCACGACTCCATAACTTTGACTGAGGAATCCTCCGAACAAGAAAAAGTCATAAAAACCCGGGTTTACATTATGCTATTGTTTGGGAACTTGCTATTTCCCGAAGGGACGGGAAATAGCATAAACTTTATGTACTTGAGTTTGCTCGGGGACATTGATAGAATAAGCACATATAGTTGGGGTTCTGCAGTATTAGCATTCCTATATAGCTCTTTGTGTAAAAATGCACAAAATGAGCACTGTACATTTTCTGGATGTGCTTTTTTGCTCCAAACATGGGGGTGGTGGAGATTGCCGAGGCTAGCCCCAGAAAATCCTAATGTCTACTCCTTCCCCTACGCAACTAGGTAAATTTATGATGTTATTTCATTTTGTATATTTATTCTATAAATATTTGTAAATAATATTATTTATCTTTTTTTGTTTAGGTTCATTACAACCGGACTGGATTACAGTCTTACCCCCAAAAATAAAATTATATTTTATCGTCAACTCTTGGATCGTCTCCGAGTACAAGATGTATTACCACTAAATCACTCAGCTTCTAACTGATTTATTAATATCATACATTCTCGATAAATAACATATTTACTTTTTTCTTTGCAGTTTATTTGGAGGCCATATTTGGGATTGGAACATCAACCCAACCCCGAAGATGCAGCTGTTTGGACAGCAAAAACGGCCATAATGCGGTTCACCACTGTGGAGATGCACCAAAGTGACCGTGTCAAGCTTCAATTCGGAATGCATCAAGAAATCCCAGGCCCCCCAATGTCTATGGAACCTTGGCATCTAAAAAAAGTCAGCCACCAGTGGTATGCCCAAAATTGGAAGGAATTTGCTAAGGAGTTTCGTAAAATGTGGAAAGACCGTGCCCACTATGTTCTACAATTTCTGGTGGCGCCCAACGAAATGAAGCCGACAAGGGAATATGTGGATTGGTATAGAGCAAATACAAATCCAGAAATGATTGTGTCTGACCCGTTCTATTTGGACGATCCCCGGATGCAACAGCCATATTTCCAACAACAACAACCACCACAGTATTCCCAACAACAACAACCACCACCTTATTACCAACAACAACCACCACCACCTTATTACCAACAACAACCACCACCACCTTATTACCAACAACAACCACCACCACCATATTACCAACAACAAGCACCATAACACATGTCCACCCCCCAACCAAATCAACAATACATACCACAAACTCAACCCCAATACCATGAAGACTACCAACAACAAACTCAACATTCCCACCACCATCAACAGTCCCAACACCTACCACAATATCAATCCTCCCACTTCCACCAATCCCAACACTTCCATCACGACAATGTCCCGAGCTCTTCCAGTCCTCCACCTAGCCCCGACACGGGTATACAAGAGGACTACCAACAGGACTACTACACACCACAACAAACATTATACTTTGGCCAACCCGATTCAACCCTAAACTACCAAAGACCACAATTCGAGGGCGCACCCAGCAGTAGTCAGTTTGTTCCACCGAGACAAAGCTTTGAGGGCGCAGAGGGGACCCGTCTTTCCTACAGCACTGAAGGGACTTCGACCCAACCACAATGGCAAACGGCAAGGGGACGCGTTAGGGCAAGGGGTGGTAATAGGGAAGCACCACCACCACGTGAACCGTCTAGGCGAGTAATTAGACCTCCCCCGTGCGGATCGTACCAGGGACCGCATCATATGTGATTAATCATATCTTTGTAATATTTGTCTTGTCTATTATTTAAATAAAAATATTTTCTGTTTATTATCTTTATATCTTTATCTTTAAAGATATTGTCTATCATATCTTTATATATATATATATATATATATATATATATATATATATATATATATATATATATATATATATATATATATATATATATATATATATATATATATATATATATATATATATTAATTTACATGTGTATAAATATTTATTTACACGTATATAAATTAATTTTTTTTCCAAAAATTTACAAATAATATTAATTACTTATAAATTAAATTAATATATATAAATTAATATATATATATATATAAATTAATATATATATATATATATATATATATATATCTTGTAAATAATTTTATTTATATATATGTGTTAATATAAACTAATATAATTAATAAAAAATATAAATTTATAAATTAAAAAAAAAAATTAATACATATAAAAAAAAAAAAAAAAAAAAGGGAATGGGTGTAGGCGCCATTCCTAGTGGCGACTTGCCCTACCCATTAAGGATAGGCGCCAACTAGGGTGGCGCCTAGGTGTAAATTATGGCCAAAAATGGCCATTTGTGTAATTATTTTGAAAAATGGTGTATTTTTGAAAAAAAAAATAAAATTTTGGATATTTAAAAAAAAAATTCTCTCTTTCGATTTTATTTTTAAAAAATTTAAATTATTTATTATACTTTAAAAACATATTTAATTTATAAATATTAATAATTTATTTATCTTTATAGATAGCAAAACATACAAAAAAAAAATGTTCTAATGGCTAAAAAAATAAGATAGACTCCTCCACCTTTGGATTGGATTGAGTTGAACACAAATGAAGTTAGTAAAAATGAATTGATAGTCAAATGTGATAGTCTTTTAAGAGATTGTGCAAGTGCATGGTTTAGAGACTTCGCTAAATATTTGGATTCTTGTAATATATATATTGTTGAGTGATTGTCCATAATATTTTGGATTCTGGATACGGTAGTATAATTGGAATATGATTGACACAACAAATTCAGAACTTGTTCAAATTGAATTGGGAGGTGCAGGTTTTTTATTTTCACCATGAGTTGAATACTTGTGCACATTCACTAGCCAACAAGGGATATGATCCAAGTCCTAATTTGATGATTTATGAGCGAGCGAGCTCCTGTTCAAAATTCTCTAAATTGATTGTTATGTAATCTTTTCTCTTTAGAATCCGACTCGTGTATGTTAGAACTTGAAACTACAAGGTTGATGAAAATTGAGTAATTGAGAGAGAGATTAATTAAGGGTGAAAAATATAATGATATTCACATTCTCATTACAATGATACCTCATAGTGTGTGTGTGTGTAGTATATATATATATATATATATATATATATATATATATATATATATATATATATATATATATATATATATATATATATATATATAAGTACAATTGATTGTGATACAAGCAACTAACGGAAAAAAACAGAAAAATGGAAGTTGTTTGTCTGTAACTTGGTTATCCCTCTATGTAACCTGGATTGTAGGTATTCTAAAACAAAATTCTCAACAGAGTGGTGCCCGGATACCAAAACGAAGTACCCATGTACAACTGTTTCAAAAGCCAATTTCTAATACAGCGGTAACTTGGTTACTAAAGCGCAATATCTGGGTACAACACTTAAAATATATGATTTCTCAACACACCACTTTAATTTAAGTGCTTCAAGTCTCTCATCCACATGTTCTCTTTGAATCTCTTAAACACTTCAATTGTCACTCATTTGGTCAGCAAATCGGCTATTTGGTTTTCACTTCTAAAATATCCTAATCTCAGCCTTCCTTCACAAACAAGTTCTCATTATGACAAATAACACTTTTTATGCAAAGCTTTCACCTCGAACATGCCAAAAACCTAGCGTATAGGTATTGAGAGCGACATGTTTGATTTTTTATTTAAAAAAATAACATTTTAAAATCGAGGTAATATAGATATAAGTGAGCGTCAAATTTCTGACTCTATTTAACATCAATAAAATTACTATTAACTATCTCTAACTGAGAGAAAAGTTCAGAAAGAACTCTTCCATATGGTATGCGGAAAGTCATTTTCTCCCTAGAGATGATTATCATTTCCTTTAAGAAGTTAAAAATGATAAGATGAAGATTAACTATGATATTCTTGGTAAGGAATAACAAGAGATGCTTGTCATCCCAAGTAAGCATTTCCAGTTGTTTCTCTCTTGGACGAAGATTTGACACTAGAACTTGATACAAAACTTTTCCAATTGGTAGTAGAGTAGAGGGACTGCTGAGATTATCGTAGTTGGCATAAATTAGACGAAGGTGATTTGAGTAGACTTTGTTGAATATATAATGTTCAACATAATAGCCTTCCTCTTCACAGTTTATTGTCTTAGCAATAAGTGAACTAAATGATATATCCCGTCGGTTTTCTTAATAACTCAGGGATAAGATAACCGGATTTTACTATAAAAGCACTCGTTAAATATGTTTTACCCGAACCTAACTTATACGTAGTAGCTCCAAACTCGAACGAATCATTCTTTTGGGATCCATCTCACAAAATGATGTTGATTTTGTTATTATTGTTATTGTATTTAGAAGCTTGAAAAAGTTCTCTATGATAGATTGCAAGTGCACAAAAACATTTTTTCAATATTGGAACAAATAATTTCTTTAGAAGTTAGATGCATTCAATGGTTGGAATAGAACTCCTAGAAATTGGATGCATGCAATATTTAGAACACATAAATTCTTACACCAAAATTTTTCTTTTGTTGTATTATTATTTTTCAATATTTTGTGTAAACAATATAATCTTTTTAAAAAAAAATATGCTCACCTCGGTTTTTAACAAAATCGAGGGGATAACTTAGCGTGATAATTTTAGATATTGATCACCGTCCTTAAACAAATCTTTGTCGTCCATTTCATGATTATCAACGCTCAAGACACCATCATTAGTGATCTGTGTGAAACTTAAAAAACTTCAATTATAAAGGTCTTATGATATCTATAATTGATAAAGAAACTTCATGAAGCGCTTGAAGCTATCTACATCCTCCACGTTAACTTTTGTCATTAAGAGTTCTCTATGATGGATTGTAAGTGCATAAAATCATTTGGGTTTAAGGTTTGTGTTTTTAAATATTCATTTGAGCAGAAAATCATTTTTTTAACCCTTTTTTTCTAATCTTTTTTATATCGGAAATAAATAATTGTAAGATGAAGCATTTGATCTTCCCCAAATATAAAGGAGTCGAAGAACATATGATCTTTGGGGATAAATTAACTTTTATTTTAATATTCTATGTAAACAATATAATATTCTGGGTAGATATTGTAGTTTGTAAATAAATTATTTTTATTTATTTTCTGAGTAAACAATGTAACAAATTTTAATTAAAAAAATGATATATCTTACCCCTCAGTTTTATTGTAAACTGAGATGTACGAGGCGCTAATTTTGTAAATAACAAAAAAAATGTTGGGGTTCAAACACATGTACAAATTAATTTACCCCTCAGTGTTCAAAAAAACTGAGGTGATAAGCCGTTACTTTTTATGACGCTCTTCGTTACCTCAGTACTGCAACCGAGGTAAAATGAATTCCGTGTCCAACGTTAAAAGCACTTTTTGTAGTAGTGCCTCTCAAGTAGTGAAAACTCCTTTCAATATGCTTGTTTCTGCCATTTGCAATTTCTAACACCCCATTTGAATTATCTAATTCTATAGAATAATTTAATTGTATTTGTCATACCCTAATTTTCAACCCTAAGATTCCACCATCATTTGTATCATTTGTATGACATCTAGTATCTTTACATTACTAACCTATTGAAAATACAAAAAAGATTTTCTACTTTATTTGTCTTAAGCTAGGGTTTTGCACCAAGAGCTTTCAAAGATTGATCAATCAAGATTTGGCATGAGTTTCAAAATTTCAAACACCTAATCCTTCCCAAGTGATCAAGTGACTTCCATCAACAAGAATCAATTTCAAGATCATTCCATCTCAAATTCATCAAGGCCAGAGTCCATCTGATACCCTAAATTAAGGTTTTGACCCAAAGTCAAATGTTTGACTTTTTAGCCAACGCATGATCTCAAAGCTTGAAGTATGGTTCAAATACTTACATCATAAGTGATCCATTCACATTATCCAATATGCCCAAAAGATCCCATTCATTAAAGATTGCAAGAGTTTGACTCATCTGATACAAAGTCAACTAAGGCAAAGTCAAAGTTTGACTTTTGACATTTTTGGTCAACCATGGACTTCTCAACTCAAGGATCATGAAAATATGGTTGATGGATGCATTTGATCAAGAAAAAACAAGAAATTGGAGGTTAATTTCAAAAAGGGCAAGATTTGGTTTTGTAAATTTTTCTAAGTTATGAAAAGAATACATGTTCAAGTACCCACCTTTCCACTGACATATATATATATATATATATATATATATATATATATATATATATATATATATATATATATATATATATATATATATATAGAGAGAGAGAGAGAGAGAGAGAGAGAGAGAGAGAGAGAGAGAGAGAGAGAGAGAGAGAGATTATTAGTCTTTGATTTTTTTATTTGATTTAATATTATAGTAATAATAATTATAATATTTAAAAATAAATTAAATAAGGGACTTAGTTGGTCTACGTATATGAAGGTGGGAAGAGAACAAAGAGTTGGAAACGTATGTGAAAGAATTGGAAAAGAGAGAGCTAGGGTAAGAGGCAAGGGTGGGAAGAAGAAGACCACCATTGTAAAAAAGCTTGGAGCTTAAAGTTCTAGGTATGGGGGAAAACTATTCTTATAAGGGTGTCTAATCATGATAAGGTAGTGATGAGTCCTTACCCTCTTAGGTTGGTCTTGTGTCATGTTATGATTATTGCTGATTTGTGACTATGATTGTGAGGAATGAATTGTAATTGTTGTCGCTTTAGTGATTGATATTTGTTGATGATGAATTTTGAATTGTTGCTGAGTTTTAGGTCTGTTGTATGTTTAGGGTTTGGGATAATGATTATGATGATAATAGGATATGCAATTTTGAATTTGTTGGTATGATTATATGAATATAAGTAGTGATTGATATTAGTATGTTTATAAATGAGTTTAAAATATGGAATATTTTTGGTGATGATTTCATGGATATTTTGGGGTTGGAGAAGATGAAAATCATGCTAGAAATTTCTGGAAAAAAAGCAATTTTTTGGTGACGCATTCGTGCACGAATTTGATAATAACTTTCAACTCGTAAATCATTTTGTGATGAGGTTTGAAGTGTTGGGTAGCTAAAAAATAGGGCTATGACTTTGTTTTAGGGATAAAATATTTTTTGTGATGATTTCATGGATATTTTGGGGTTGGAGAAGATGAAAATAGTGCTGGAAATTTCAGAAAAACAACAACTTTTTGGTAACATCTTCATGCATGACTTTGATCATAAATTTAAATCGTAAATCATTTTGAGATGGGATTTGAAGCTTTGGGTAGCTGAAATAGAGGGATATAACTTTGTTTTAGAGATAAAATATTTTCGGTGATGATTTCATGGATATTTTGGGGGTAGAGAAGATGAAAGTTGTGCTAGAAATTTCAGAAAACAACAAATGTTTGGTAACGCTTTCGTGCACGAATATGATCATAACTTTTAACTCGTAAATCATTTTGGTACGGGTTTTGAAGATTTAGGTATCTTAAATAGAGGGTTGTAACTTTGTTTCACGGATACAATTTTTTTGTGATGATTTCATGGATGTTTTATGGTTGGAGAAGATGAAAATCATGCTGGAAATATCAGAAAAAACATCATTTTTTTGGTAAAGCCTTCGTGCACGATTTGATCATAAATTTCAACTCATAAATTATTTTGAGACTGAGTTTGAAGATTTAGGTAGCTGAAGCAGAGGTCTATAACTTTCTTTCAGGGATAAAATATTTTTGAAAATTTTATCTGAGGTCGGTTACAGGTGGGAATAAAGTGTATGATGTGACGAATATGGACGAGGTTCATATTGACAAATTATTTGATGTGTTGTGAATGGTTAGGAGGGTGTGTTTAATTATATTAGAGGTAGTCCAGAATGATGGATTATGTTATGCATGGTTGCAATTGTATGGTCGATTGTGGATCACTAAATATTATTATAATTATTAAATTAATTGCATTATTACCATGTCATACATTCTTTGTTGATATGTTAAAGGAGATAAGTCATAGGTCCGAAGGGGGATGAAAGACTTATCTATAACTCATAAGAGGGAGTTTAGGATTCCTAAGGGGGAATCATGTTCGTATGATGAAACATTGATGAGAATCGGTACCATATACATTGTGTAATATTATCGGGTCTTATTGTATTATAATTATATTGTGCTTGTGCATTTGTTGTGGTAAGAATGTGATTATGAATGAATGTGATTTGTGTGTATAAATATTACTCTCTTAATTATTATACATTTATTATATGAATAAATTTCTTACCACTTTTTTGTTTGTTGTATATGTGCTCCCTCGGAGTACAAATAATCAGGTATCTGAGTAGTTGGAGATGTACCTCATGTTGTTATTAGTTGGGTCTACAAGTGGAATTGCTCTGATACGTAACATCGGGGAACACATTGTTTTCTTTATGTTATTATGTTACGTATCTTTTAATTCAAAGTAATTATTGAACCATTTTGGGTGTGGATGATTTGTTGATGTTATGGATGCCATAGTTTTGTTTAATTCAACTGTTTGGACTATATTTTTAATTAAATGAAGTAACATTCAAACTTCTTGGACTATGAAAAGACATACTACTTGGATATAATTATATTTTATTTATTAATTATTGAATCAGGAAGTAGGGTGTTACACAATTGGGTTCTTAGCAAAGTTTTTAGTGAAAACATTATCAACCATGAGCGTTACATCGTCACCCTTTTTGCTACCCAACTCCTTCAGTAGATTTAGTAACCACAAGGTTTGGCACGCACACAACAAAGTGGAAATGTACTTAACCTCACAAGAAGAGATACTACCACTGGTTCCTTCTTCAAACTCCATGATTGGTTTTTCACCAAACATAAAGATGTATCCAGTTATAGACTTTCTACCATCTTTATCTCCATACCAATTGGAATCGGTAGTCGAGAAAATTTTATTTTTTGCGTGTGTCCATTGCGGGAAAGAGAACTCTACAACCAATAGATACTTTGATGTATTTTAGAATCCTCTTGAGTACTGGCAAGTGAGACACGTTTGGTCTCTCCATGAATTTACTCACAATACCGACACTAAATGTCAAATCTGGTAGCTTATTGCACAAGTAATGCAAGGATTCAATCAGTCTCCTATATTTGGTTGGATTAACATCTTGCTCATCCTCATTCTTTGATAACTATAGTGTCAGTTCATCCAGAGTAACAACCGCATTATAATGCTTCATTTCAAACTTCTTCAAAATCTCAAACGCAAACCTTCTTTGATGCATGAGTTATTCATTCTCGGACTTGTGAAACCCAATTGATTTCATCTCCTCCTTCATATCACAACTCCATATGGATCACTCAATGCCTCATTTGCTTTAATGGGTTGGATTCATCCATAAGTGCAAAATCAACAAAATCACCATCATGATTGATCTCGTTATCGTGGAACCATTTACAATCTTGGAGTCTCGGAGGAAAACCTCTTTGCCTTGTTGATCTTCTTACATTCTCTTCAATTCGGGATCTAATGGGTGCTAGTTCTGCACTATCAAGCACTCCAGGAACTATTATCTCATTGCTTTACCCAGGTACAACTTTTTGATAACCAAGTACAGGCTGCTACAATAGCTTGATTTCATTTAAAATGACATATCAATTGACCATGATTCTTCTCTTTGTTGCATCATACAACTTATAACTACCTGTAAAGTGATACCCTACAAGTATCATTTTCTTTCCCTTGCCATCTAGCTTCTTTCTATGTTTATCCAACACATGTCGATACTTTATTGAGCCAAACACTCTCAAGCGACCCATGTCCCGTTTCAATCTGAACCAAATTTCTTTGGTGTTATCTTCTCAAGCTTTTTTATTTAACGCCTATTAAACAAATATGCAACCATGGACACCGCTTCTCCCCATAATTCTCTCGACAACTTCTTCCCTTTCAGCATACTTTCCACCATGTTCATAATCAATCGACTCTTTCTCTCGGGAAAACTGTTTTGATGTAGTGTATGGGATGGCATTACCTCATGTACTATGCCTTATTAATTACAAAACCTCGGAAAGTCGTTTGAGACATATTCACATCCACCATCCATTTTGATAACTTTGAGCTTGTGAGCGCTTTGCCTTTCAACTATAGACTTGAACTTCTTAAACACTTTGAATACCTCATTCTTTATCTTGATTAGGTATGTCCATAGCTTTCTACTATGATCATCAATTAATGTGACAAAATATTTATTGCCACCAATCAAATCAACTTGCATCGGTCCACACACATTCGAATACACCACCTCAAGGTGATACTTGGTTCTATAACCTATATCCTTGCTGAATTTACCCTTATGGTGCTTCGCTTGGACACATTCTTCACAAATTTCAGTTGGTATGTTGATTAATGACATCCCTATCACCATTCTGTTCTTTTGCAAAGCATTGAAATCTCAGAAGTTGAGATGCATAAGCCTATAGTGCCATATCCACTCTTCTCGACCAACGGATGTAGCAAGATATCTATGCTCCATAACCTTTAACTCGGCCCTGTTTGCATCCACAATGTGTAGCGTCTTGTTCTCCATGTGAATTTTGTAACTATTCTCAAGTAATTGACCAATACTTAGAATGTCACACTTGATTTAGGGGATATACAACACATCTTTTAACAAAGAATGTCTAACATCCTTTCTCTCGATCGATACATCACCGATCCTTTAAGCCACTACAATGGCATCATCTGTGAACTTCACTTTGTTCTTCATGGCACAATTGATTGTAACAAACCAGTCTTTCCTCCCCGTCAATTGCATTATTTCTTTTAAAGTCATAATTATGTTTTCTTCAGCATGTAACAGTGTCATACCCCAATTTTGTCTGGACGTTTTAAATTCATATGATACATGTCCATTTATCAAGTTTTGCATTTTTAGCCATATGCATTTTTATCATCGAATAAAGTCATCACAATCATGCATATATAGTAAAAAATCAACATAATGTCAATATTTTACATGTTGAATAAATTGACTAAAATTGTGTTTTTTTTTCATTATGCATTTTGAAAAATAAATTCATTATCATTTGATTTATCATTAAAACATCCATTTGAATTTTATTAATCATTATGATCCATCATAAAACAAAAGTCAATGTTTCTAGAAGACCCAAAATATCTCTCATATATTACATCAGTATTCTATGCATATATTACATAATTATTCCATACATATATTACATCACTATTCACTATTAAATTAAATAAGTTTCTAGAATGCACTCACACTCTTTGCATAATTCATAAATTACCTTTTTTTAGAGCATATAAACAAAATCATTCTCATTCATAAATCTCACCAAGAATCACTCACAATAAGTTAAAACTTTGCACAAATTTCTCTCTAAATTTCAAGTCACTTTTTATTCTTCTTTATTTAGGTAGGTTTTTAATTTTTGTGTATTTAATTTTCTCTGCATTATTATTCTTGTTGCACTTAATTAATACCTTAATCATCATTATTTTACATAGAAACTCCATTGATTCAAATCAAGAGTTTAAAGTGTTCTTGAACTTCCATGAGTAAATCTGATTTAATTTTCGTTTATTTAATTTTCTTTGCATTATTATTCTTGTTATACTTAATTAGTACCTTATCATCACCATTTTGCATGGAAACCACGTTGATTCAAAATCAAGAGTTTAAAATGTTCTTGAACCTCCATAAACAAAAGTGATTAAATATGATTTAATTTTTATTTATTTAATTTTCTTTGCATTATTATTCTTTTTTCACTTAATTAGTATATTAATCACCACTATTTTGTATGAAAACTCTATTGATTCAAAATCAAGAGTTTAAAGTGTTATTAAACCTCCATGAACAAAAAAGTTAAAATGTAAATTGATGCTTCTTTTACATAAATAATATATTCGATAGCTTCCCAATATCACTCCGTGCATGAATCAATGGTTCATTTGTCATGAAGGTGGATAAGGTGATCAAATCAAGCAAATATATAATGCTGCATTTTTGTTGATTTTTGAAATTTTTTATTGTAATTTGCTAATTTTAAATATACCATTGTGTTCGTGAGATCGAGTAGATAAATTTTTATTATTTATTTGCTTAGTTCCATGAAAAATTGAGAAAGTTGTAGTATTTTTACGTTTTCGTTGGAACTTTTTTCTTCTATTTTTTTTGTTACGGGAATAGTAACCAAACGTTTGAGTTGGAAAATATGAAGTCTTTTACGCACCCCTTAATTGCTCAGCACACCCCTGTGAGACCCCCTCCTTTGAGCCAAAAGCATTTTCCTATATATACCCCTAATTTTCAGTTTGTTTTTGTCTTTTATATATTTATTTATTTATTATTTTCTTATTATTGCTTTATTTTATTTTTTCTTTTATTTAGTTTTTTTAATTCTTTTACCTCTTGTATCGATAGTGTGTCTCTTCCTTTTATTATTTCTTTTATTTCTTTTTATTATTGCTTTATTTTTTAGTTTATTTTATTGTATTTTTAGTTGATGCATAATTGTTAATCCAAAAAGATAAAATGATCCTTAAAATTAATCTTTCAAAAATACTAAAATCAAATGTGTTTGACCAACATCAAGTACATTTTTTAAAATCACACCAAAATATTTCCAAAACAAAATCAATTGCTTAACATCCATTAACCTTCACAAATAAAATCAATCCTTTAAAAATCAATTTGGTCGACACCAAACCCTTTTCTTTAATAAGAACCTCATATTATTTCAAACCATTTTCAAATCACTTCTCATCTACGTGAATCAAACCTTTATTAACATCGAGTGTATTTTCTTAATAAAATTTAAATACTTATTATCCTTTTTTACAACAACTCGGGTGAAAAAGAAAAGATGGATGTAGACCTTCTCTTTCCCTGAATGTTTAGACAATGTTGTAGAGTTTTATGTCTGAACATTCGTCCTTCATATTAAAACACAATAATCGATTGAATTAAATTGATTCTCCTATAGAAGGAAAAAAATATGGGTGTAGACCTTCTCCCTTTCCGATTATTTGAGCAATGCTGTAGAGCTCCATTTGTGAATAAATCACCTTCCGTTAAACGAACCTCAACTCAATTTGCCATACAATTTTTATATCAATGAGAAGAAAAATGAAGGATGGTGTAGACTTTCCCTTCCCCGAATATTTGGAGAATGTTGTAGAGCTCTATGTCAGAATAATCGTCTTCCGCCTAAAAGATATTTAACCAATCAAACCTATTTTTTCTCGCCCCGTGTGATCGAAACCAATCAAACTTATTTACTCGCCCCCGTGCAATCAAAAATCTTTTCAAAAAGAACATTGTTTAGTCCATTCTAATGTGAATACAAACAAACACTTTAAGCCTATAATTGCAAGCATAAGCAACATTTAACCATTAGAATGCGATCTAAACAGTCGTTCATTAAAACACACCAACAAACAAATCGTACCCCCCGAACTACGAAGTTTTGAGTTCCTCATTGTACTCGAGGATACGTAGGAGCGAGACTCACAATCTCGTCAAGCACCCATTAATAAAAAACCTTTTTGCAGTTTACTTTCTTTTTCTTTTTAATCTTTTCACCACTAGAAGAAAACAGTTAACATAAGATAACATTCAATCATAAATCTAACTAAAAGGTTCCCGTTGAGTACAATAGACGTGAGAGGTGCTAATACCTTCCTCTTGCGTAATTGACCTCCGAACCCGAATTTGGTTGTGATGACCACTTTCTTTTTTTAAAGAGTTTTATCGATACTTTCTCTTTCATTCATTGAAATGAATAAAATTCGGTGGCAACTCCGTTCGAATAATTTTTCCGCGAATTTGCGAAGGATCATATTTTTCGAGATGCAACAAATGAGTTACAACATTTATGTAACCGGTTACAACATGGTTCTGCAGCGTTTTTCAAACGGTTGTTGCTGCATTCCCCTTTCGTGATCATGATCAAGAGTATGTTCTCATCATCAAAATTATACCTTGCAACTCTAACTTCATCTTCTTGAGGTTCTTTCTTGTTGGAATTACACTCTCTTGCAAAATGACCAAGCTTTTGACAATTAAAGCATTGCATATTGCTCTTGTCAACCATTCTTCTTCCATCTCTACCTTTTAGAGTGCCTCCTCTAGAGTTGTTTGATCCAGTAGGCCTACTACCACTATTTCCCCCTTTTTGGAATGTTGAATTCTTGGAATTTTAGGACTCTCTTCCACCAAAATTCTAAAAATTCCCTCTACCTTTGCTCATGAGACACTTTCCCCCCGCCTTCTTGTATCTCTCATTGAAACAGGCTTTCAAAGCGATCTTCGCCTTTTCCTTATTAACATTCATTTCCTCTATTCTCTGCTCATGTGCCTCAAGAGATGTCGCGGGATGTTAATACATTCCTCGCGCATAATCGACTCATGAACCTGAATTTCGTTGTGATGACCGTATTTTTGTTCTTTTAGGATTTTATCGATGTTTCCCTTTTTAAAAATAAATGTTGGTGACGACTTCATTGCCATTCAAGCGCTCATTCGCTCGGGTATTTTTTGCACCGTGACAGACGTGTTCTGACCAACACCTTTTACACTCAAGTCAATGATGACCGTAAATGTGAGGTTTTTTAGGTTAAAATAGTGAATATTTGAGATGTATTCATCGTTTGCCCTTTTAAATAAAGGTCTTAGGGTTTATAAGGACCTCAATACTTATGTTTTCAATAGTTGTATTCGAGAACATGTGTTGGAAGATCTTCGAAAGTATAATTTGATGGTCCATAGGATTTTACCAACTTTGATCGAATGTACTTCAAGGGTAGACCGGTCTTAGTACCAAATAGTATTAGAACTTTTTTTATGGTCGCTTACCTTATAGGCTCAAGGTTGACGCGTCTTGCTGTCTACCCGGTCCCACGATCTTTAGACATTTGATCGACCTCAATCTAATAAAAGGCATGACTATTTTGTGGACCCAAAGTCCTTAGATCATTTCCTAGGTGTGGACATTTCTTACTCTCTCCTTGAGTCGTTGGATGTAGGAGTGGCAAAACGGACCCGACACGCCAGACATGCTTATTTTGAGCATTTTTTTCGTATGACAAACCAAGGTTTTAAGTTTGCACTCTCTAATATGTCTGTTCCATTTTTTTATGGACGGATATGAACATTTTTGTGTGTGTAAACTTTAGCATTTAGGCAAGATCCAAAAAATCGTCTAATTAATCGTCTACTGAACGTTGTATATTGTTGGAGTTAATTGGATTCGACTTTCCTTAGATCAAAACAAATATCATTTTAATAAAATTACTTTTTTTTTCAATTTTATTTATTTATATATCTTCTTAATGTGTAAAATGACTAAGTTGAATCCGATCATTCATTTTAGAATTGAGATGAAAAACCTAAATAAAGTTAGTTGAAAAAAGAAAGAATGATTAATTTAGTTAAAAACATGATCACTTAGTTTTCTATATCTTTTAACCTAGGACATACTCCTAGTACATAAGATAAGATATTACTAAAATATGAAAATGGTAAATTGTTGTAATTGGAATTTCGAACAAAAAAACATTCAAGCTTTGACGACAGCTCATAGCAGTGGTTGACGGCAAACGGAGACACGAACAACACAACACCAAAATAAAAACACTATCTTTTTTCTTTTTCTTTTTCTTTTCTCTTTCTGTCTTCGAAATCATTCATTCATTTTTGCAATTTCCGGTGAGGCCAACGGTGAAACATGGCCGCGTCTGGTGAGGATGATGCCTCCAAACAAGACCTCTTTCACCTCATCAAACGCTTCGGAGCTTACGTTTCTTTCAAGATCTCCGATCTCTTCTCTCTCTCTTTCCATAACCTCGTATTTCTCTCTCTTACCTTCAATTTTACCTTTTTTTTTCTTTTCAATATTTGATCATTCTATTGGATCTGATGCATGAATTAAACATATTGTTATTGTTGTTTGCTTGTGGAATTCGTAATTATTTGTTCCTGTTTATGATTGTATGAAATTTCGATTTTTTTAATGAACTTTTTTACCCCCTTTATCATTGATTGAATTTTTGGGAACCAGGGTTGGATAATTCTCAACCCAAAGACTGAAAGTTTGTGTTTTTTTAGAAAACTGAACTGGGTTTTTTCCTGAGTTTAATTTAATGTTGGGTGTGGGTAGAACTAGAAGCTAGAAAGGATGAGTTTTTTTTTTGTGTCATGGTTATTGTCAAAATTGGGAAAAGTTTTTGACCTAATATTCATTATTGTAGCGCGCAATAGGTAGGGGTTAAGTAGTATAAATGATCAATGTGATGTTTTGGTCTTTTTGTAGATCATGTGTACTTGAGGACTTTTAATAATGTCTGACTTCAATCATAACTATGTCTAAACTTTTACATATGATTTGTTGTGATTTGTCAAGTTTTTATACAGATTGTGCATCCAAATTAAACTCGTGTTAATAATCCGAACCTTGTGTTACTGTACTTGGTATTAGGATATACGCACTGTTGGGGCGGTTGCTGGTCTTGCTGTTGCAATTGTTTTCACATGGAGGCTGTTGAGATCTCCCAGTGATAATCAAGGGAGGCAAAGAAAACGGCAGGGTGCTACATCTAGTAATCCTGGAGTCAGCACACATTCTAATACATCGGTTGTTCCTTCTGATGCTTGTTTACCTTCAGATGAATCAAGGGCGCAAAATGTCGTCGATGAGTTCTTTCAACCTGTCAAGGTATTCTGTGTTTTGTTTTGCACTTTTCTTTGTTTAATGATTCAGAATTCATGCGATTCATGATTGTTTTTGGATGAATTGACATCAGATTGAGCTGTGTTTTTATAGCTTTGAATGTGATTGGAAATTCTAAGTTTGCTTTTTCCGTAACTTTTTCAGCCAACCTTGGGGCAGATAGTGAGGCAGAAGTTGAGTGAAGGAAGAAAGGTAATTAAACTTATTCTCTGATAAATTTTTCCTTAACACGAGGAACTTTTATGTTTCAAATTTGTTTTGTTACTTGTTAAACGTTGGTTTGACCAATGCTTCCTGACTTCTATGACCAACGAGTTGTGTGTAGGTAACATGCCGTCTTCTTGGAGTAATCCTTGAGGAAAGCAGTCCAGAGGAGCTTCAGGTTGTGAAATTTTCTTTTGATACATTTTTGTTTTATTTTATGACCTTAACCCAGAAAGATATTAATGCTTTTCATTCTGTTATCGGCAGAAACAAGCAACCGTGAGATCCTCTGTGCTAGAAGTGTTATTGGAAATAACTAAATTCTGTGATTTGTATCTCATGGAACGGGTTCTGGATGACGAAAGTGAGGTGTGTATTCTTTCTCAGCATAAATCAATCACTCATCACATCTTATCTAATGAAATTAATGGAACTGATGCATAATACTTCATGTTATATGCTGTAAACTCAGCATTTTCCAGCGTCATCATTTTTTTAGTAACCAATTGATTATGTAAAATTGAACTGAGATGTGTTATAGTTGCATGAAGCAAAACACCTTACCCTAAGGTTCAGCATTTAGAACTTTTGTTGTCACCATTGTCGATGAAACATTTGATATATGAAATTTTGTTATCATTTTATGATATTTTCCCAGCTTGAAAGTTGAAACAGACATACTGTTAAGTTACTAATCTCATGCAACTACTAATTTGAGCTAGTTGAGAGAGATCATGTATTTCTTGCAGCTGTTAGTCTCAGACTTCAAACAAAAATTGATTCCAGGCCTAATACTCCTCTTGTTACCCTATTGTAGCATACCGTTTTGTTAAATTGTTTACACTTTATGTATGGATTTTTTTCTGCAGAAAAGAGTTCTGGTCGCGTTAGAAGAAGCAGGGGTATTCACTTCAGGTGGTTTGGTCAAGGACAAGGTATGTGAACACGCATCAAACAGTTGTGTTTTTCTTTTTAGAACATAGCTACCTTTTTGCTGGGCAGTGCTGCATTTTTGTCAGACAAGTTTGGTTATAAAAAAGTACTTTTCCACACTATGAAGTCATCCTTTTGTTGTCAGCCAAATTTGCATATAAAAAAGTACTTTTCCACTCTATGAAGTCATCCTTTTGTGTGCAGTAGTTTACACATGTTGATTGACAACATGAAAATAGCTATACCATTTTTAATTTAACAATTTAAACATTATCTTTGACTTTGACTATGAACATGAGTATGGTATTAAATATTGTATGGATAGACATCTTGATCAGAGATGCCTCTACCTTTTTATTTTAATTTTGGATGGACTTAGGGAACACATCCAAGAGATAGATGCATGCTTTTTACAGATGATATATTTCTACTTGTAGAGGCGAAAGAGGATTTAAATTAAAGGTTGGAGACAAGTTTTAGAAGTGCATGACTTTCGGCTAAGCAAAAGTTAGACAAAGTATATGGAATGTAAGTTTAGCAAGAGGAGAAGCGTTTTTAACCTTGAGGTGAAAGTTGAATACCATATCATTCCACAAGTCGCGCAATTTAAATATCGTGGGTCTATAATACAAAACGACGGAGAAATAGAAGGGGATGTAAACTATTAAATTCAAGCTGGGTGACTGAAATGGAGGAGGGTTACGGGTGTTTTATGTGACACAAGGGTACCACTCAAGTTGAAGGGAAAATTTTATTGGATGGCGGTAAGACTTGAATGTTGGGCGGTTAAAATCAACACGAGAATAGAGTAAGTGTAACCGAGATGAGGATGTTGCGTTGGATGTGTGGTAAGATTAGACATGATAAGATTAAAAATGACAATATTAGAGAGAATGTTGAGATAACATCTATAATAGAAAAGATGGTGGAAAATAGTTTTAGATGATTTGGGCATGTAGAGAGAAGATATGTAGATTCTGTGGTGTGTGGTGAGAAGAGTAGGTCAGACGGAGTGAAGTCAAACAATTAGAGGTAGTGGAAGGCCTAAAAAAACTATTAAGAGAAGTTATTAAAAAGATCTTTAGATTAATGATTGGGATAGAAGCATGATCCAGGATATAACATTACGGTGGAAGTTTTGATCCATGTAGCCGATCCCTCTTAGGGAGATAAGGCTTGACTGTAGTTGTTTTTCAAAAGAATTATGATTGATGTTGAGAAGAATAAAGACAGATTTGAAATGGAATGGTCTAGAAAATGAACTGCCAGCATGACTTAGAAGGGGTCACATTAATGATGACTAAAGGATTTAATTACTATGCAATTACCTTGTTAAAAGGTTTTACATAGACCTTCAATCATTTTATGAAATAGTAGTAATATTATAACTTGACACTAAGGTAAAATGTGATTTGGTTCTTGTGTATAACTTTTCTATCTTGGCAAAACATGATTATTGATTCATAATGATATATGTTTGTGGTCATTTGCTGGCATTGCTCTTTTCGGAAAAAACCTTGGAACCTGAAATTCTGATGCCTGCAAAAGTTATAGTTTCTTGTCATATCATTAGAGATGTCGCAAAATTAGATGGCAACAAATACTCAGACAAAATTGTGATTGTTGCAAATGTTTGTCTTGTGTATCTAATGAATGCCGTAAATATCCACGAGTTCCACAAAACGTATGCTTCCTGCTTGTGCTTCAAAACAACCTTTTTGTTCCCTATTTTGATATCTGGTACCTATATGCAGGTTCTTTTCAGCAGCATTGAGAACGGACGATCGTCCTTTGTTCGGCAATTGGAACCAGATTGGCATATCGATACAAACTCTGAAATCATAACTCAGTTAGCTGTATGTTACTTTATATCTCGACATCATTCGGCTAGTCAAATTCATACTCTGATATAATATTAAGATATTAACAACCATATAATTATTTCTTCGAAGCTACAATATCCTTCTATGTTATGATGTGTTTCTAATGATGTTGCAGAGGTTTATCAAGTATCAGCTCCACATATCGCCGTATAAAACAGAACGAACCGCAGCTAATGTGTTCAGCGCTCCAACCTTGGAACTCTTCTTCGGATCCGCATGAAAACCAAATATCACTACTAATCACATAAATGTGTCTACTGGTTTGGTTTCTGTCTGCATCTTGGATCCAACCTTCAACCATACGTTTTTTCTAGATGGATGAGAAAACTAGGTTAGATTTTCTTCAAGCTTTAATGGGTTCTCACCCTAGGTTGGTGAAAGACCCGTTCCTGTGCATGTGTATGATGCCTTGAGGAAGAAGTTTATATTTGTTTTCTTTGTTTACATTTTGTTTGAAATTTGTGCATTAGATTCAGACATTTTGGACCAACAAAGTAGCAATTTATATTAGATGTTTGTATTCTATGTATTTAACATTGATAATTTGTCATCATGAACATTATTACCTTAAATTCCACAAAACCAACAAGTGGTATTATTGCACTTTTTTTTTACTTTGCAATAAATAAGTAAATATTTATTAACAAGGTAGAAATTAATGTTGTATCTAATAAGTAAAATTTATTTCAAATCTGAATTGAAAAGAACCAAGGACTAGTCTTCCCAAGCAAAAATTATTTGTACGTGTCTTGGTCTAAACTATTGAAGGCATCACACTGAAAAAAAAAAAAAACTCTACTGTTTAATTAAAGTCTACTCTAGGTGACACATAAGCAGCAATATATGATGGTAATGTTAGGTGTAAATGGTTACACAATATATTCCTACGCACCTTATAAATCTATACTGACCTACGTGAACTTTTACAAATACCTTCTGTTTTGGAGATGCATATTCTAACGTCTCCTAACACACACTTAAGTAAGATCATTCAGAGTGTCATCCGATTGTTTGATTTATTTTATTCCTAGTTATATTTTCGCAAATCAGACACATCAGTATCAGATACAAAAATAAAATTTTTCAAATTGGAATTAAGATTCATAAATAAAATTAAAATTAAGATTACATAGATGAGTTCAACATAAAATGCAACATTACATTTCAATATTCACGTGGACGCTTCAACATCTTTAGAATATCTTCGATCGGTCTTGAAATCGTCACTTCCAACTTGAGCGGAACTTTTGTTTTGAAATGGAAAAACGTATTCTACATAGCTCTTACATCCGCTTGCATCTTGAGCTCAAATTTACTAAACTCAATCTTCCTTCTGTTGTCAATCGACGGTGAACGGTACCCGAGCTTCACAATCTTTCGATTGTCTCCATAAGGTATGAGATAATGGATTTCGTCTTTGATATCTTTGAGGGAGGTGAAGTCGTTGAGCTTGAATGTGCGCCCGAGTGTAGAGCTTGAGAGCGAGACATTTGCGACATAGCAGTCAATATTTAGTTGCGAAATTTGAGACATTTTCAGTTTTTTGCGAAATATAACATAAGATCACCTTAATTTATAGAAACCATAGATCAATATGGGTCACTCAATGACTGACATGTTGATTCCGGAGATACATTTCTAACAATAACTTCATCCTCACACGTTAGGTACCTAGACACGTAACTGTTATCATCCAACAATTTCAAGAGTTGTTGCATCTTAGTTCTATCCCCCTAAGCGCCTTGTTAGTTAGGTACCAAATATTATGCACTTGCTTGATATTTGATATATTCATTTTCGTTTCAATATTGCAAGTATATTTTTTGGTTGAACCAAATTCAAGGTCATGTCAGTAACACATTCATTCTCTTCCGGCATGAGCCGACACACACTAGGATGACCGACTCATTTTTCGCACAAATTATGGTTATGCAAACCACATATCACATAAAATCTTTAGTTTTTATTTGCCAACATGTAATCACACACCTTGGACGGACACTCACATTTTATAGATCCAGTGTCATCTCTTTTAAAATTTCGGAGATGAGTTTTATATTTCCCGCTTCTTCCGCACATCATTGCCACAAAAGTGCATATTCTATCTGAATCATTATCAGATTTCCGATAATCATACCAAATCGAAGTTTAGAGACCTCAATGCGAATCCATTGAAGCATTTGATCCATTGAATCATTTGATCACAAGATTCAAACTCTTGCTTGTTTTTAAATTGATTGCCAATATTTACCGCATTCACGACAACACCTTGGACATCCAAAGAAACAACTTGTTTTGAGAAACATCGGGGGTGCATCA
The DNA here is from genome assembly GCF_024323335.1 of Lathyrus oleraceus. Lineage (NCBI taxonomy): Eukaryota > Viridiplantae > Streptophyta > Magnoliopsida > Fabales > Fabaceae > Lathyrus > Lathyrus oleraceus. The sequence goes on along the minus strand of NC_066583.1, from coordinate 590,753,800 downwards.
TTTCTAATGAAAACAATTACAACATAACATCATATAAGTGCTACTGCTGAAGACAGAACTGGAGATATATTTTCGGACACAACACTCTTTTTTCTAGAAAAAAACATGATTAATGTGAGCAATGCATAGGGAAATGAAAGATCTTTATCTGAAATTCTGTGTTATTTTTCTCTCTATGATGTGATGAACCAAAATACTTGAGATTTGAAGTGAAAAAAATGGATTAAGAATAAAAGGTTTTTTGGTGAAGGATTTGGTTGAAAACCAACTATGAGAACAATGACTGAGTGATCATGCAACTGATTCTTTTATCAAATATTTTCGGAGATGCATCTCCGAAAATATCTAACATGCAAAGGTGACAAAAAATTTCAAAATCCGTCCATAATTCAGGAGATGTATCTCTGGAATTTCTACTGAACTGGTAAATAAATAAGGTGTTTCTTAAAATGTTACGAAAATGCATCTCCGGAATAAAAATAACCAAACTTGTAGGGCGTCTCTCGTAATGACCTTTGTTGAATATGTAAGAGGTACGTCCGGAGATATATCTTCAAAAATAGAGGATATTTTTGAAAATTCATGTAGTGCAATAGAGACATATAGGGTGTGTTAAGAAATGCTCTAATTTTTTGTGAGAAAAAACTTTATAGTTTATACATCATTCACATTGGAATTTATTTTGGACCGGGCTTATTTGATAGAATACTTAGGGAATTTTTTTCCACCCTTATACTTGGTAAAATCTAAAAATGTTCCTATAATTTGGAGTTACATTTCCGGACGCATCAATTTTTCACAAAATTCAACGCAAACGAGTGATCCACTCCTATTGTACTTAATTTCGGAGATGCATCTCCGAATATACCATATTAATTTACGAAAAGGGTATTTTCGAATATACATATCCGTAAAGTGTATTGTTGTGTCTTTTTTAATTTAGTATGAGGTGTATATGGATAAACATACCTAGTAGTCACACATCAGCAATGCAACAAATATGTATATACCAACAATGTCCCTATTGAGAAAAACAATTGAAAAATAGAAAAAAAGGTTAAAATAAAATTATAAAAATTTGAAAATACAACTAATAATGAAATAAAATTAAATTAAGAGTCTACAATTTTTTTGAATTTTTTCAAAAATACGAAAATAGAAAATAATTCAAATAAAATAGAAAAATAAGAAATTTAGGATTTTAGGGTGGTGATCATATTATATTGGAAAATACATACTTTTATCCCTATTTTTTTTTTATGAAATGACGGTAAAATTTCTATTTATATTCGATTTTCTAAAAAATTGAGTTTTTTACGCTAGGTCACGTAAATGCCAGAAACGCAGGAATGCAAGGGCCAGAACGCGAGGATACAATTCTTATGACTTTAATATTGGTTAAAATCGACAGAGTCTTTGATAACGACGCCAAATTTAATAAAATTTGTAGTAAATGGGGTTTAGGGTTTTCAAAGATGCATATTTGAATTCACCTTCGAAATTTTTAGAGATGCATATCCGGACAAAATTTTGCCAAAATTGGGGTGACTGTTTGTTTTACACAGGATGAGGTGATTCAAAGTGCGTCCGGAAATGCATCTTAGAAAATTTCTTAAGACAATTTCGAATTTACAGAGATGTGAGTCACACCACAAGGATGAGAAAAGAAATTGTCATTACTTAAGCTCATATTGGCATGTGAAGTTTAAAAAAGACACCATGTGATCAAATTAGGATCCTTTGATGTTCATCATATGGTAATATACCCTGTTAGTGGCGCCTGTATAACAAGTGTCCCCCTAGATGAAAGCGTCTTGACTTTCTTTGATTTGAGTGTTTGAGGTAATATACCCTATTAGTGACGCTTATATAATAAATGGTCCCCTAGGTAAAGCTGTAAGTTCGGGGTGCGTCTAAGAGGGAGGGGGGGGGGGGGGATTTTAGAGATAAGTTTGTTCTTATTTTTCTGGTTTGGTGATAAGTTTAGAAAATGATAAAGTGCAGGAAAATAAAGAACACAAAGATGTATACTAATTCCCTTCACAGTCCGAAGGTACGTCTAATCCCCTTTCAACATGAAAGAGTCTTCACTATTTGTTAGGACTTGTATAAGACCAACACAATCACCAAGAACAATCCTCTTGTGATTCACTAAGTTGATATGAGAACAATCCTCTCAAACTCAACTCTCTTGCTTTCAACAATCCTGGACAACAAGGTGCTTACAACCAATTCTGGAAAATATTAAGAAAAAAAAATATATCAAAATATATCAATCACTATGATTGACCTTCTCTTTCAAACAAGCAATTTATGAAGATATATTAGTGCTAAAGTATTTACGAACATGAGAGGAATTTTCTAGACTGATATATGTGAACAATGAAGAAAAATTCTTAATGAAAGTTCAATGATCAAAACACTTATTTGAAAATGAATGAGTATAAGATTTCAAATTGCAATGGAAGAGGTGGTTTTTGAATTCTGAAAATGAATGAGTATAATATTTATTTTGTAAAGTTTTAGTCTTAATTGTTTTTTTAAATAGTTATTTTATTTTAATTAATGGAATTAAAAAAAATTAAGTTATTTTATCGTTGATATAAATTGAGATATGAGTGTTCTTTTTTTTTAGATATTTTTTTCAATATTTTTATTATACTTTTCATGATCACTATTATAAAAGAAAATAGTAAAATATAATTCTCTTTGAGAAAACTCTATTCTCATAAGTGAGAAATCGATAATTTTGTTATTTTTATTTAGTTTCTAATCCAATATTATATGAAAATGTAATAGTGAAGTATACAGATAGAACAAAAGATTGTGAGATACTCGATTATATTTTAAATCAATTAAAAGTGATTTACCTTTGATAATTGTATAAGATATATTTTAAAATTAAAAACATTTGTTTCAAGTATTACTTTTACTGTTATAATTTTAGGAAAATAAAATCTATTTAATTGTGTTTGAACTTCCGCATCTATTATAATATATTTTTGAAATTCAAAAAAATATTTTTTGTTGAAGTAACTCTTATGTTATTAAAATATTTTGTTCAAAATGAATATGAAATTTATTTTTTTAAATTAAGGATACATTATTTTAATTAGTTGAATTCCAAGTAAGTCATAAATATTCCAGAAATTCATATGTATTATATGTATTTTTTTTTTGCAATATGATATCAAAATCAACAATCAAATACTATAAATGAAATGATGAAAAATACTATACCATTTAATATTTTAAAATAAAAAAAACTAAAATTATTTTAAAGACTACGAAAATATATTGAAGTTAGTAATTATGTCAAAACAAATATGAACATTGTTCTATAAAATTTGTGAAAAGAATATATTTTTGAGATTAAAAATATTTTTTTTAAGTGTTCATTTTTTTATACGAAAACTTATTTTTAATTTAAATTTTTAGATTCAAATGTCTTTTTTAAGTATAACCATTTTATTTAAAATGAGATATTTTTTATTTTGGCCAATGTTAAAATTTATGACCTATAGAAAATAAATATTGTATTTTATTTTTTAAAAAAACTGCTACATATAATAATGAGATGATGTGGTACAAATAAAATAAAATAATTAATATATATCGTGATATAATCTATCAATTCAAATTTAATATATTTAATATTTAAAGCTTTTCTATTTAGCGCTATGACCAAAAACTGATTAAAAAATTGAAACAAGAGCCCTTAATCCAAAGTTGAAAGACATAGAAAGAGTGACTCGATTTGATTCTACTGGCGCCGTCACACACAGTCTTCCATTTCAATGGAACCCGTTTGCCCTATCACCTCCTCTCGCGCCACTGAAATTTCCGCTCTTCTATCTCCTCCTTCACCTCGCCAACTTCAGGTAATCTCTTCATTCTTCTACTCATCAATCTCAACCAATCCATTTCCATTTTCTCTTCAATTCCCTCTCGTTTTTTCAATCCAGGAATATTATCACAACATTTTCTCTGCAACACACTGCAATGGTATCACCGTCAAACACGATCAAAAATTTGGAAAAGGTTCCTCTTTTACTTTCTCTCGTTATTTTCAACAAAATTGATATTTTTCTATATAATTTTGACATTATACACTTAAAATTGTACATATATGTGATTGATTTAGGTGTGTATGCTGCAATGGATTTCAAAGAGGATGAACTTGTTCTCAAGGACCAAATGCTTGTAGGGACTCAACACTCCTTCAACAAGGTATTTCTTTTTGTTCTTGTGATAGCTATTTTAAAGCTTTTTGTTTCTCTGTCTTATTTTCTACTTTGCTCTGCAGATTGATTGTTTTGTGTGTAGCTTCTGCTTTCGTTTTATTGGTTCTATAGAAACTCAAATTGGGAGGAGGCTTTACTTGAGAGAATTAAGGGCCAATGAGAGTCATGCTTGTGATGTAGGAACCTCTTCACAGTCTATTGAAAACTCTCATGAAATGGATTCATCTGATGAAGAAGACAGCACTTTGCAAGGTTGTTCGGGTGGTTTAAAGAATATAGTTCCTCTCCCTGAAGGAGTTGTGGAATCATTGATGAATGGTGAATTGAGATTGCCTTGCTCTGAGAAGTTCTCATTGCCTCCATCTGTTCCATGCCCTGGTGGATGTGGAGAAGCTTACTACTGCAGGTAAAAGCCTGTTTGGATTAACTTATTTGAACAAATCTACTAGTACAAACACTTGTGAGGCTGTTTATGAGAGCTTACAGAAACATTTTATGACACATTTATAAGCTGTTTTCGACATATTTTATATAAGCTCTCCAAGACAGCTAGCGAAAAGAACGTACCGTTTATAAGAAAACAATTTAGTTTAATTTTATCATTTGTTACATAAATAACTTATCCATAAACACTTATATGATAAACACTTATTGTATAAGTACTTAGTTAAGTTGTTTATCCAAACTAAACCTATGTCTAAGGTTGGTTGAAGATATAATATTGGACATGTAATGCTTTCATTTTGCAAATCAGTAAATTTTACACATCACCAAGCAGGAATAAACAACTGCTGTGTAAAACATTGTGAAAATTTGGTTACAAAGGAATGCTGCTTGGGGATCCATAATTAGCTTCTGGTTTCTTTTCATTCTAAGATTTAAAAGATTAAGACCCAAGATAATCTTCTATGTTATGGCAGTTGCTCATTTGGCATAAGTTTATGGTTCTTTGCTCATGAAATTGTAGATGCTTATAAAGAAATTAAATGGGAGCTTCTGAAAAAACTGAGATGCATAAGCTAATTTCAACTAACAAATAAAATGCTATTGTTTAAAAAATTTGGTAGTTATTTTGTGATTCTCTTGAATTTAAAGTATAAAATATTCTTGTCTGATAATATTGTCAATACCTGTAGCATGTTGTGTGCAGAGGCTGATTGGGAATCCTCCCATTCTTTACTCTGTACTGGTGAGAGTTCTGATCCAAGGCGTAGAGAGGCACTCCTTAAATTCATGAAACATGCTAATGGTAAGACTCCTTCCTTACGGACATTGATAACTTTCAACAATCTATTTTTTGTGTGGACTTTTTTGTTTCATGTCTTGCTTATTTATTTAATGTCTTTTCTAATATTCGCAGAAACAAATGACATATTCCTCCTTGCTGCAAAGGTATGGTTTCATTTTTCTCTGAATGTATTTTTATAGTGTCGTGTGAAAAATGATCATGTGTCAAAACACACATTCTGTTGATACACCGCTTTCTGAAAACCTTACCTGGCACTATTGTCATTAGAGTTTAATAAATATTGTTATGCAGTGAATGCTGGCAGTTGACACATTAAATTAAACATAAAAACCAATCTTGCTGAGAAATCACTTTTATACGACTCGATGATGTCAAATAGTGGCCTTAGCATATCAGAATTTGAAGTAATCACTATTATTCCGCAATATGCTATCTAGTACAAAGTGTTGTCAAATAACGGTACTACACCACGGTAGCATAACAGAATTTGAACAAACAATTCTGTTATCAGCGACTGACAATCTTGATAATATGTCAGCTCTTCATCAGTATCATACTGTCCTTTTCTCTTTAATTACTTTATCTGACTGGAAACCTGGTTGTATTTTATCACCAGGCCATTTCTTCTACCATATTAAGGTACCACAAGTTAAAAGCAAATTGTCCCGAAGAGAAACTGAAATATGATGCATCCTGTGTTTCAGACAACTATAATTTCTATCTTCTTTTGGAAGCTTGGAGACCTATATCAATGGGATACAAAAAGAGGTTGTTACTAACTTTTTTGTACAACTCATCTACGAATAATATATAAATGTCAGTGTACAAAAGAATGAATATACTTTTACGTCACTGAGAATTTTTATTCGATTTTATTTAAACTAGTATGTCAGGCTAGTCACTTCAAAATGTCTGTAGGTGGTGGGACTGCATTGCATTACCAGATGATATCGATTCTTCCGATGAAGTGTCATTCAGGATGCAAATAAAAGAGTTGGCATATGAGGTATGATTCTTCAGTTCACATATTTATTCGCGGATTTAATGTGTCACATCTAATTTTCTTCTTTTTGGTTTGATGTTTCAGTCTCTCCAACTTCTTGAAACAGCAATATTTGACAAGGAATGTGAGCCATGTATCCTTACCTATTCTATTTTAATGATGTATTTGTTGTGTGCATGCTCAGTGATTTTGTGTATTTACCTTTGTTGGAAGTTTAGCTCCAAGCCCTTAACTCTTTCCAGTATTCTCCCTTGAAATCTATGGACATATCATTGGCATGTTTGAACTGAATAATCTGTAAGAGCCATCTTCGTGGGATTTTGTTTCTTTTCTATTCTGTCTAGCATCAGTGTTGTTTAGTAGTGGCCCTATAGCGTAACAAAATTTGGAAAAATCACTATTGTTCAGCAATATGCTATTAGTATAAAATTCTGTCAAATAGCGGCCCTATAACACTGTTGCGTATTCAAATTAGAACAAACTGTTATTTTCCGCAATTGACAAATTAGCTAGCCATAAATTTTGTTGGGATTGGTTCCATAATGTAATGCTTAAGTATTATTGCCATTGAACTTAACTGAAAATGTGAAGAATAATCTATTTGGATTCTGAAATGTATATTAATCCCTTTATTATTTTTGTTAGTGATTTGGTTGTTGCTTCTCCTGTGGAGGATTACTTTTTATACATTGATGAAATGACAAACCCTGATAAGGTTAGAATTTGGTTCACCTTGCTTTAACATTTTATCTCAAATGCATAAGTTTTTAAACTTTTTCCTTTTGTTACTTATGGCAGGAAGAAGCTGAGAAAATTACACAACCAATTCTAGATGCTTTAGGTGAAGACTATTCTACTTGTTGCGAAGGTATTGATTTCACTGCCGTTTGTCTGTCAATATGTACAAACAAATTATTTTGGTATCTTCAGAAAATATTCATTTTTCACCTATTTAACTTGTATTCTAGGAACTGCATTTTTTCCTTTGCAAAGCTGTATGAACCATTCCTGTTGTCCTAATGCCAAAGCTTTCAAAAGAGATGAGGTATGTGGGACAAAACTATCTTGATTTAATCTTCTATTCCGGTTTAGTTTGATTTGATCCCTTATTCAACTTCATATAATGCCAAAAACTATAGTTGGATCATTTTCCTTGATATTCTTATTCATGTTTTTATTTAATTTGAAAAAGATAAAAGAAAGATAGTTTTTCTCATATTGCTCCTACCACGTGTGTTTACAAGATTCCATAGGCCTTTTATCCTCTCATAAATTTTTTGCAAAACAGTAAATTCTTATAACAAGATACTTTGCAGTGATGGCTCAGAATATAATAGCTGATTATTTTGTTTTCTTGTAACTATTGAATTAACATTTATTTCTTTGTTGGGTTCAACATTATTAAACTTTGTTAGGTACCAGATATGTATGTGTAGGCCCAATCGTCCTAGGCCTATTAGAAAAAATATAGTTAGTTACAGGAGAGAGAAAAAGAGAAAGGGTTGAGTTTGTTATATAGAAGATGAAGGATAGAGAAGTGGTATCTTTGGAAAATCATTTATGTAGTTATCTTTTATTTACATGAACAATACACCACTTTTTCAGTATTTGTGCATTTTTATCTGTTTCGTCTATGTTCTTGTAAGTTGCGGTGATACTGGTAAGCAACAAACTTTCTCAATTCTGCAACCTGTCTAGATTAAATCATGTTACTACTGTTTGATTCTAACAGTGAGAAACTTATACAGCTTTTAGTTTTTCTTTGTAACTCTTCTGCATGAATAATCTAAAGATATACAACCTCTTTGCATGCAGGATAGAGATGGCCAAGCAACAATAATTGCACTGAGGTCCATCTATAAAGGAGAAGAGGTTTGTTTACGCCAGTTTCTTATTCTCTAATCATTTTTAAACTGGCCAATTTGGATGAGAAATTTTATACTCAATTCAAATGTTCATAAAAATACAAATATATTTGAAAGTTTTTATCGAAGGACTACCTAAGATACCATCAAATGTTAATTTTTCATATATATTGCCATGTTCAAGTAATTAATATTTGGAATGACTTTTCAGATAACCATTTCATATGTTGATGAAGACCTTCCATTTGAAGAGAGACAAGCATCTCTTGCAGATTACGGTTTTAGATGTAAATGTCCAAAGTGCATTGAAGAAGAGCCATAGATAGTGTTACAACCCAATGCAAACATTTATACACAACAGAATTCAATTGTATAAAGAGGCTGTATGCAAGGTTTAAAATTTAATTTTATGCCTTTAAAAATACAATGAGTTTTATGCATAGAACCAAAATCAATTTTGCAAAGCTTATATTTTTCTATGAGCTGGTTGATTTGTATATGTTTATTAAAATGATGATAAAGATATGGAAATATATCTTGTCTTTTAAGATCTTATTCAACATGTGGAAATACCTCTGGTCTTTTAGAGTTTGATTTTAACCAGACACTTAGTTTGATGACAAGTGGTAATATATAAGTTTTTGTTTTGTACAAAAATTAAGATTCACAATGTTGTCTCGTGGACGAGAGTTCAAAAATAGTGTTTGATTGAAATCAGTTCTAGAAGAGTACTTACAGTTCAACAATAGTGTTGATTGAAACGAATTTTAGAAGAAGACTTGCAAAGTGTCTGCAACAACTCCGACGCACAAATTATTAGTATTGGGCCAGAGATTTTTAAAGTTAGGATGTGTTCCTTAAATATTGATATTATTAAATTTATATGTTTTTGAAGAAATTAGTTATAGAAGAAGACCTACAAAGTGCCTTCAAACACTCCGAGCTCATATCAGTACAAATAATGAGATTTTTAAAGTTAGAGAGTGTGTATTTTGGATGTTGATATTATTAAATTTATATATTCATGTTGTGATATTGAGTATAAATTTGTTCAAAAGCTCATAATAGTGTTATGTTCAAGAACTTAGGCTTACAATGTCGACCGATGACTGTTGGATGGTAACTCAGGAACAATATTTGATTGAAATTGATTTTTGAGGAGGACCCGCAAAAGTATTACCTACAAGGTGTCCGTAAAGTAAATCTATCAATATGAGCTACTCGGTCATAAACGGGTTGGTTCTAGGCTTCTAGCTGACCTCGGGTTTTTTTGGGCCGGGCTTAAAAAGTCATATTAAATATGGGCTTCAATTTTACTCCCCAGGTCCAGTCCTGTTTGGGCCGCGGGTTATCCGGACCTAAACGGGTCTGTCCCTAAATGGATCCATTTCAAAATAAAAATAAAAATTCTCCTTATTTTGTAAATAATCATATTATTTTTTTTAAAAATATATTTTTACTCTATTACTAAAAATATTTTAAGTTTACAAATAAATGACTTAAACTCTTTGTTCAAATTGCATAAATTAAAAGTTTTTTCCCGAGCTCAAGACTACATGTTTATTACCAATTAACTCATTTAGTTACAAAAAATTTAGATCAAAACTTAACTTGTTTTATGAACAAAATTCTACTAATTAATTGTCAAATGAATTCCAAACTATTTCAGAATTAGTTTTATTTTATTGTCAATCCTACAATGTAAAAATACGTAAAAAAAAAAGCAAATTAAAATAAAAAACTATTTATTTGCATAACTAAATTTCTTTAGCACATTTCATACCATTTAAAAACATCAAAAATTCTGATAGTAAAATCATGAATAAATAAAAAAATATTATAATAATATAATGAATATGAAAACATCATAATTAAATATAGATATCGTCAAATGCGTACAAAACCAAATTCAAAAGCATCTGACAGGGATGCTATGGTGTTGTTTGGATCCCAAACTTACATTTACTAAATAATAATTGAATAATTGTAATTATTAATGGGCTAAATAATTGAATACAATGTAATTACATTTACTAATGAATTTGTTGAATAATTGAATACTAATAGATGGATCAAATTCATGTGCTAAGTAAATTAATTAATTTTTTTAAAATTTTATTTTGGGCTGCTGGGAGGTCCATTTTTTTAGGGTTTTTTCGGGCCAGGCCAAAAAAGGTCCAAAAAAACATGGGCTCCAAAAATAAGGCCCAGACCCTAATTTTTTTTGGGCTCGATGGGCCGTCCGATGGGCTTCAGCCCATTTTGACAACTCTACCGTAAACACTCAGACTTTCAAATCAATATAGGACATGAGATTTTTAAAGTTAGAGTGTGTATCTTGAGTGTTGGTATTATTAAATTTATATATATTCTTGAAGAAATCAGTTCTAGAAGAAGACCCGCAAAGTGTTTGCAAACACTCCGTCACTCAAATTAGTATAAGAAATGAGATTTTTAAAGTTAGAGAGTGAGTACCTTGATTAGTGGTATTATTAAATTTAGACTTAAATGCATTTTTGATCCTCCCAGTTTGGACGTTTTAAACAATTGGTCTCATTTTACAAAACCAACTATTTTGGTCCCTTAATTTTGATTGCGTTTGGATTTGCATGAGTCCTTATTCAATTTTGCTTATGTGTTAATTCATTAATGAGGTGACAGTTAATATTTGGATCCATGTCAGCAAACAATTATATTATAATATCCACATTGATATTTTAATTTAGAAAAAATTAAAAAAAAAAAAAATTATAAAATCAAAAATCGAACTTCTTCTTCTCTCCATTCATTCATTCTTTTTTCTCTCATCCATCATGAAATTCGTCTTCTTCTTCTCTCCATCGTGTTCAAATTTCAGGTCAAATCTTAGCTCGCCGTCTTTATTGAAGATGTCGCAACAGTTTGTCTATAGTCGTGGAAGCAGATCCTCTAATCGTTTGAGATACATATGCAAGTGTGGCCTGAATGCTCCATTGATGACATTATGGACGGATGCTAGCCCGGGTCGCCGTTTCTATGGATGTGGGATGTATAAGATATGTATTAGTTTATCCATTGATGTTTACATATTCAATATTAATGCTCTGGTATTGGATGAGATTTATTCAACTTCATCTCCATTGATGCTTACAGATTCAAGGTTACAAGAAATGCAGTCACTTTGTTTGGTTGGATGAGGGTATGAATCCTATGGCAAAAGAGTTAATCTCTGCATTATTAAAGAACATAGAGGAAGAGAAGACAACAGTTAAATCTTATAAAGGAAAAGAGGAAGAATTAAAGATGAAAGTGAAGATGTTGAAGAAACAGTTGAAGATAAATTGGATGTTGTTGTTTGTCATGTTGTTTGCATTTGTTGGGACAACATTGATGAAATAAGTTGTAGGTTAATTAGGTTCTAGGTTATGTTCTTATGCTGTCTGATATAATATTGTAAGATGGATTGTAATACAATTTGAATGAAAATACTGGTTATGTTCTTATGTTATATGATACAATGGTTATGTTGTTATGAGGATATGTTGTAATACAATTTGAATGAAAATACTGATTATGTTCTTATGTTGTTATGTTATTTGATATAATGCATACTTCTATTACTGGTTTTGTCGCTCTGTTATAAGTTGGACCTGTAATTTGTCACTCTAATATAATGTAGACTGCTATTACGGGTTATGTTGTTTGTTATCTGATATAATGCTACAACTATTACTCATTTGTCACTCTGAACTGAAATTTGTAATGCATACTGCTATTTGTAATTCATACTGATATAATTTGAACTGAAATTTGTAATGCAAAGATTGTACATATAATATGGATTGTAATTTGTACATTAATATAATTTGAACTCAAAATACAACCAATATACTTAACATTGACCTTTAAGTTTGGGGTAGTTATGCAACGTTAGTACAAATGAGGGCACATGATGATTGAAAAAAAATATAAGAGAAGAAAAAGAAAAGATTAAAAAATTTGAAAAATCAAATTGAAATGAAAAATAGAAAAATAATCATCATGGCACTTGAAAGAAGGAGAAGTCAACAAATATTGAAAATAAAGACAAATCTAAAAGTTGAATCCTCGATAATAGTTAATCCATCATAATGAGCATAGTGAAGATAACGGTCGCATTGACTCTGAACCTTAGCCTACTTTTCCAAAATTATCCTACCTTAACCCTAGTCCCGTTACAACCATAAAGACCTCAAAGAGTGTGTGTGTCGTGCACCTTGACATCAAAAGAGAATTTATTCAAGCCTATGGTATAGTAGTGTGTAGTATGCATTTTGAGTGTAAAACACATTAACACCCGAGAGATTTGGTGAGAGCGTGAATTGAGCTGACAGGTGAAGCAGTACTTTCAAGTGAAGGCGTGGTACGATCAGATGCAGAAACCAACGAAAATCACGAAAATTCGGAGAAGTTTTTCCAAGCTCCAATAGGCTTGCTACGACCACCAGTAGCACCTGCTACATGCCGTAGCAGAAAGGTCTTGAATAAAAACCATAAATCCACAAGAAACTGTGGTCTGCTACAGCCACCTGTAGCACCTGCTACCGACTGTAGCAGATATAACCCCTAGAACCAGTGGCATGCTACGACCACCCGTAGCACCTGCTACTGGCCGTAGCAGACAAAACCCTCCAGCTTCAGTTGACAAGACAAGTCTAGTAGTCTGTTACGACCACCCATAGCACCTGCTACGGCCGTAGCAAGCATGCATGTGATTTTCGGAAACTTTCCTTTTTAGGCCAGATTTGGAAATTATTGTGGATTGAGCTATTTTCAGACTTGATCTTATTGTCTAGAAACATTTGATTGACTAGGAGAATCTGAAAATGGGGTAGTTCTCTATTTAAAGGAGATTACTATCACATTTGAGAGAACTACTTTTTGAACGACAAAAATATAGAGAGAAATATTGAAGAAAACAAAAGCTTTGGTGCAAGGCGGATTTTCATGATCGGAAGCGATTGAAGATTCAATTTCATTTTAGTATCTGTAATGTCTAAATTTTGTATTTTGTTTTCATTGAATATTATGAGTAGCTAAACCCCCTAATACTAGGGGGTGTCCCTAAGTTAAATCTGGAATAACTATGATTTTATATTTGCAATAACAATGTTGTTTTCAATAATTAATTTATTCTCTTGCTGTTTTTAATGCTTGCTATGTCGGACAAACGAGTTTGGCTTACACTTACCGATTAGGCTGGACCGCCTTCGTTAATGCCTTGCTTGAGATCATTCTATAGTAGATATTACCTCGGACTAGGGATACCCTATAGAAACCGAGATATTCTTGATAATTGAATGCTTAATTTCATCTGTAATTCTCTATGGACATAGGCATTAGAATGGATGATTAAAGGTTTTCTCACTAAGGACTTAGGAGTAAACACCCAAAAGAATTGGTAATTAATTAATTGATATTTTTTGTTGCAATATTGATTCAAAGTTGTTACAAGAATAAATCACACACCTTCTTTAGTATACTACTCATATCTGTTTTAACCGTTCGCGTACTTTATTAATTTTGTTTGCAATTGCTTTCATAATTTCACCAAACTATCCCAAAACCCCCAAGCTTTTGTTTAGTTGAAATTAATCTCGAACTCTGTATCGTCAAACAGTCCTTGAGATCGATACTAGGGATTTCCCCATTTTTATTACTACATTGGCAGATTAGTACACTTGCTAATTTACCGATCAATATCCTAAATCTCATTGGTGTACCGTTGTGGATGTGTGAGTGGGGGACGTAGATGCAAGTTAATGCAAGCCATATTGATAATTTTGAAATTGGAATTTCTGAAGGGGTATTGCTTAGTTAACAATCTGTGTAGATGTCAAAGGAGTTTGACGTTTGGGGAAACAACCTAGCGAATGTTACTCTGTATGAGAAAGACTTGGGTGTATCACTATTATGACTAGTGGGAACCATAACGAGTAAAGTTGGAAGAGATTTAATAAGTGGTGATCTTGCAGATATCAACTCAGTATTTTACATATGTGCTAGTAAGGGGTAAGCGGTTAGTCAGAATATGGCATTGGTTAACTCTCTCAGGTTTATGGATTCAGATGTAGACCCCATGAGAGTGGTACCTGATGGGTGCAATGATGTTTTGCCCTATTGGAAGGATTCATGAGTTGTACTTCTAGGAAGGAACGAGAATCAGATATTCCTGGAGTTAAAAATGTAACACAGACTGTATATTAGTAAGAGCATGAGCTAAGATTATGGAAGATGGAACAAAATAATTGAGATGAATGAATTTAGATAGGAAGTGGAATGTTATCTCCAGATGTGTGTGAAGTGTTGTGTGTAACTCTGTGGGTAGTATGGAAACTCCCAATTACGTTCTAGATTGCTTAAGGCTCCTTGGGAGTGGTATCTTATTAATGACTTGAAATTCCTTGATGATGTTATTTTGTCATTGGTCGAAGTCTTGTGTCAGAAAAAACCTTGAATGAATTAGAATTCTATAAGAGAATTTGATATGGAATATAGCAATCAGAACCAAATATTGTCAAACTAATTTGGATAAGTTGCTTCGAGCACATGATGAATCTGAAGGTTGTACACTTTTGTGGTTGTAATCGTGTAATTTCTGCATATCTATCTATTGGAAGGTATTGATCCTATTCTAAATTTGTGCGTGTCAGCAAGAAAGTTATTCTACTAATGGATGCCGGTAAGGTCCTAATACTATTTTGGGTGGTGGGAACTCTGGAGGATATGCGTGATCTTCTATGCAGATGTTAACTAACCAGTAGTGCCTAGGAATCTCAAGTGTTCCACTGTTGAAATCAGAGTAGCACAATGGAAGGTGATGAATGAAAGAGCACAATCAAGTTTATAGGGATCAGAGAGATAATTACTCATAAGAATGGAAGTAAGACAATCTTGTGCTAAGGGTGTTATCTTATTGGAGTAGTACGAGAGAAGTGAAACAATAGGAGTAGACGCTTTCAACATATAGTATCAGACCAAGTGAAGTTGATAAGGATATCACTAGATTGGATTGTAAAGTTGTCACAATTACTGAAGAATTTATAAGAGAAGAGTCGTCAGTATGGCGTGGAGTTAAGGAATCAGTATACTATCTCATGAAGATTTGAAGAGTGTTGATTATCCAAATAAAGATAAGATGTTATGGTTATATTTTGTGTGACTCAGTACAAAAAGGGAGTTGTAGATTCTGGAAGGAAAGTGACCAAGTGATTCAGAGCGGTATATCTGATAAATTAAGTGGGAACAAAGTTAAAAGTTAATCCAATATCGGAATGAGACTAAGGTTAAGACCATGAAGCATCGAGAGTTCACACAAGAATGAAGTTTTCCAAGAAAGATAAGTTGGAAGAACCAATATGTCAGTGGTTTGAAATTGAAGCAAAGTCAATTGTTTACATAAGACATTGATGCAAGAAGTGCTTATTTGTTGAGTGGAAGAAATTTGAGGGCGAACTTCAATTTAAGGGGGGAGAATGTAATATCCCATATACTCTTAAGTGCTGTAAGTGTTGTCAGTTGGGACCAATAGAGTAACCAGTTGACTCTGAAGAGATCACTCATTATTAAAAGAGACTTACCATTATTAGTAAGTACAAGAGGGGACATTTTAATAACATTAATAATTAGTCAATTGGTACTAAAAGAGAAACAATCAATTGAGATTTTTTTATCATTAATTAATACCACATATTATATATATTATATATTATATTATGTATATATATTTTATGTGGTGGACCCATGTTTAATTGTATATCTTACTTTTTCAATTTTAGAAGCTTTTGTTGTGATTGTGACAGACCATACTTGTCTCAAGAATATACACTCAAAATGAAAGAGAGTTAGGGAGAGAACTTCATGGAATAGAGAGAGAAAGGAGAGGAAAAAATGAATGGAAATTTGAATTTTAGATTTATATACTCAAATATCGATTGGACACTTAAATTTCTTAATTAAGGATCTATTATAATATATTAAATCTAATGCAGTAGATTGTGTTACAACACATAATTTATCATATAGGTTATGTTTGCCACATCAATTAAAATATGATGTATCACCTTTAAGGTTGAATCTTGGAACAAATTTACACAATCATACTTCAACTTCTATTCCAAAAACAAATATTACATAAAATATTATCATTAAAATAATTAATATATTTTAGTCCAAAAAACAAATAATTGAATAATGTCGAAATAATTTTGTAATTTCTTTTTTTATTTAAGTAAAAACTTGAAACTACCACAATATCATTCTATATATAAAACATATACAAAACAATTAAAATATAAATTAAATATCTCTATATTTATATGAAACTAGCAAAATATTAACAATTACGATATTCAAATAAATACAAAATTAATTAAAAAAAATGTTAAAACCTCCGTGCAACGCGCAAGTTACCATTTAATATAATAATATATTAAATTTAATGAAGCAGATTATGTTACGACACATAATATGTCATATAAATTATGTTTGTCACATCAATTAAAATCTGATGTGTCACATTTAAGATTGAATCTTGGAACAAATTTACACCATTATACTTCAACTTTTATTCCAAAAACAAATGTTACAAAAATATTATCATTAAAATAATTAACATGTTTTAGTTCAACAAAACAATAATTGAATAATGTCGAAATAATTTTATAATTTCTTTTTTTTATTTAACTAAAAACTTGAAACTTCCTCAATATCATTCTATATATAAAACATATACAAAATAATTAAAATATAAATTAAATATCTCTATTTATGAAAACAGCAAAATATTAACGATTGTAATATTCAAATAAATACAAAATTGATAAAAAAAATATTAAAACCTCCGCGCGTTGGTTACCATCTAGTTATACTAATTTCCTATGTCATTACTCCTAACCCTAGAGGAAATTTTAGAATGTTACAATAAGAACACTTATAATACATTAATTATAATTTTTTGTAATATTTTAATTTTTTAAGTTAATTTTTGTTTTATAAAAATGAGTCACTAAAATAATTAGAGCATATACTTCATACATATAGAACAAATGTATCCTACTAATCAATTAGCTAACTTTAATTTTTTTATTCTAAATAAAATGTAAAATAATTATAAAATTAATTTGAATTTATTATAAAAACTATAAATAAGAAAAATATTATAACTAAAAAATCATTTAGAATTAACATCTTTTAATAACAACAACATAAAAATCAGAACAATTTTTTATTAAAAAATGGGAAGGGAATTTTTTTATTAATTAATTAATATTACAAATATCATGAAGAGGATTTGACACTTGAATCTAAGTGTAATATCTTGACCTGAAGTATTAATTTCAAAATCCATATATGCGTCTTCTATTTGTATTAAAAGATCTAGGTGTAAAATAGTCATTTTATCATCAAGGATGTTTTGGTCAATTCTTGATAATTCTATATGGTGTATTAAGTGAAGTAGAAAATTAGTGTGGTAAAATCATGTTTAGACCATTAATCAACGCATTATAATAAATGACATTTTAGAGATTTCTTTAAGTAAGTGAACGGTAGATTTCGTCTAATTAAGTGAGGGTATGATGGTCATTAGTTTTTGAAAGGAATGTCTGTATGAGAAGGAAATCATAATATGTAATCTCCCTCATGAGAATGAAGAGAGGACACGTTTTTGAGAGAATAGAGAAAATGGGGAATTTCTCCTTACTCCGTTGTTGAATTTAAAAGACTAAGTCTTTTTCTTCTCTTATCTTTCCAAAAGTTTAACAACCTTTTTCTTAATCATATTTTCCCATGTTGTTGAAAGAGATGGAGAAATATTTGAAGAGGATTAATCAACAAGTACCCCATTTTTGAAGAAACTTCATGAAAAGTTCTTAAGGAACCACTGACGAAACTTTAGTCTCAAGAATGATGAATATCACATGGAAGGCATGAGTTTGGCATTTGAATGTTATGAAAACAAGAAAGATTAACATCATCCTTATAGATTTCATAAAGTGGATTCCCCTCCCTTAAGTTGATGATTTTCCCTCTTTATAAATCCTAGCCTATGAATGATGTAATGCATGTTAGACCCTTAAGATTTAGGTGGTTAATTGATGTATGGTCTGCAAACTGATGTGATAATGAAGCCATGGTAATTCCTAGTATGTTAGGTGAGGGTTAGGAATGGAAGTGAGATTATTAGAGATGAGTTCTAATTGCAAACATTGAGGAAAATGCATAATGTTTTGCCATGAGCCTCTAGGGAGTTTCATAGGCGACCTAGGGATAACCAAGGGCGAACAGGGAGTCCATGGGGCGCCCAAGGAGTGTTTAGGGAGTGTAAGGGGGCAACTGGGGCACTTCGGGAGTGCTAGGGGCGAACTGGGGATAACGCGGGGCAACCTGGATGGTAATTTGAGCGCCTAGGCCCACTGCTTTGTTTTCTTATGTTACTAACCCTAGGTCATGATGATAATTGATTCCATTAACTTTTAGGGTAAATATTTTCCATGTATGTCATAAGGATTGGGTTAGGAATGGAAGTGAGATTATTAGAGATGAGTTCTATTGCGAAAATTGAGGAAAAATGCATAATATTTTGCCATGAGCCTCTAGGGAGTTCCATGGGCGACCTAGGGATAACCAAGGGCGACCAGGGAGTGCATGGGGCGCCCAAGGAGTTTTGGGGAGTGTAAGGGGGCAACTGGGGCACTTCGGGAGTGCTAGGGGCGAACTGGGGATAGCGCGGGGTAACCTGGATGGTGATTTGGGCGCCTAGGCCAACTGCTTTGTTTTCTTATGTTACTAACCCTAGGTCATGATGATAATTGATTCCATTAACTTTTAGGGTAAACATTTTCCATGTATGTCATAAGGGTTGGATTGGAAACCTAATAATATGTGTATTGGTGACTAGAGTAACTAGGCAATTAATCATGTTTAAGTCAAAGAAAAGATATACTAGGTTTTGTCGAGCACTTCGTACTTAGGATTGGGCTAAGTGACGAGTAACTAGTTGCGATTCATACACTTAGAAATGAGACTAAGTGTTGTTGAACAATCTTGGATGCATTATGCAAGCCATGATGTCTCCTTAAGTAGCCTTGAATTCAAATAGTCGCTAATGTTAGGCATGAACCCTAATTAACGTGATATGTTGGACTTATCATTGGCCAAGGATGCGTAAAATATAATCCTACGGGATGAAATATCCTAGTTGGTTAGTTTCACAATTAGTAACACAATCAAGAGACTATAGTTATGTGATACTACAAATGTTGCAGGATAAACATGTACTAATTATAACTAGTATAGGCAAATCATGGATATGTGACACTCTTATGTTTTTATTATATTCATAAGTAGTGGGATTGGAAGAACTTATGGGGTAACGTCCTCAAGGAGACCTGTCCAGTTATTTGACTGTCGCACCTATAGGATATGGGTGGATGATCGTTGTATGACGTTGGATGGTTCACTTATGTACGTATCATTAGATTTGGATCCCACGTGAATGTTAATAGACATATCTAGCGCCACAATATCTCTATTAGGCACATGATACATGAGTTATCCCTCTAGTCAGACGTGAGATTTGTGACGATCCCAATCTCGACGTGTAATTATGGATGTATACTCGTGAAGCACAAACTAAATTTCTCACGAGATAGAATAGGACGGTTGATGATCTGCACGCCATGGTACTTGTGGAACCCATAAACTACAAATTATATGGGATGGTTACACTCTCAAGTGAGTTTTAGATTTAGGGGACCATGTATATACAAGCTCACGTGGGTGGCAGTAGTATAGGCCATATGTTGTGCTTATGGAGGACCCTTAGTGTCATGGCCTTGTGAATGAAATATGAGTTATCCAAAAGCATAAATAATTACAACAAAAGAATATTTAATATATATGATTAGAGTTTGACATTGAATTAAATGTTTTCATAAAAAGTTGCATTGAATTAAGAAATCTTGCACATCCAGAATGTAACCAATTACTTCTACAAATATATTATTGACACTAGAAATTCTCTCACAATTCTACTTTTATTACAACAAGAACATAATGTACCACCATACCAGAAAATATAAATTACAATTGATTGAAGCAATTTATTATAAAATAATTACAACACACAAAAAACACCCCATACCATAAGGGTCTAACTTATTGAGACAAAACATGACATAGCATAATAAATAACCAGACCCAAAAACATAAATCAACAAGACAAGATTCTTATTCTTATTCTTAGCTATTTACAAGTGCACAATGTTTCCTGATCTCACCCTGTGACCCTGTCTTAACTTTAATTTGACCCATTTTCTCAATTGATTTAGCAAATTCAGCATAGAAATTTTCAAGTGACCCTTGAAGAAGTTGAGTCACCAAAGACTTTGTAACTGAATTTGTCAACAATGCAGAATCAGATTCAAACAAACCTCTTCTTTTGACAACGTGACTATAATAACTAAGATCAAAAGTGTTTCGACTTCCAGGGTCCATTTCGACTATTGTAGTATTGTCATTGATGTTCTTGCATTTGAATGTCTTAAGATTTGTTGCATATTCACTGTCAAGTGATGGATCTTCATCACCCTTTCCAGTAAAATTGTACAAACGATTCGAAAATGAAGTGCAAAGAGAAATTCCAATTGTGTGAGCACCTAAAAAAAACATGTTCATTAAATTTAAAACCATATACACTACTAGAAAATGTTGAATAAACGACGAAAACTAGAAATCATACCTGAGAGGAGGACTAAATCTTTTAAATCAAGTCCTTGATTGGCAAAGAGAGTTTGGAGAGTGGTGAAGTTGTTAAATGGAGCAGGAATGTTTTGAATGGATTCCGACAAGTTTGATATGACTCCATCTCTTCTACCTGTAGGAACTTTCCAAGAGGGACCACCCTGAAATCACACAAAAAAAAAAGTCATATTGTTTTCGTAAGCGAAAACATCTTATAAACATATAATAACTTGTTTCTGTAAGCTATTTTCAAACAGTCTCACACACTTAATAATGTTAATAGATAAGTCTGAATAAGTTAATTCGAACGAAATGTAATATTTTGAAGATAAAATTCAGTACTTACTGTGACGACAATAGAGTCTCTAGCCGATAAGGCTATGATATCAGCACAAGAAACAACGCCAGGACATTCCGCTTCAACGAGGCTTTTAATTCTGTCAATAAAATCAAATCCTCTAACTGTAAGATTAGGAGGAGCATCTTTTTCAGCTTGGTTGGTTGTTGAGTTCAGAAGAACTGATCCATCACATCCCTGAATCAAAATGCATAACGTTAGCTCATCAACTTTCAAATTCATAAGAAAAAAACAAGGTTGAACTTCATACATACCCTGACAAAACAATCATGAAAATGCATCCGTATTAACGCAGCCGCAAGCGATGGAACATTGCGGATATGTTCATGAACAAATTTTTGAATGATCTGTTCGGCTTTTGGACAGCTCTTAGCATAAAACCCAAGCTCCAATTGAGCATGAGTCGATGCGGCCAAAAGACAGATAATCAAAACCTTGAAATACTTACTCAGACTTTCCATTTTCATAGAAGAGTATGAGATACTAATGAAAAGCTTGTATTTCTTTAGTTGTTGAATCCTTAACAGTGATTAGTGATTTATATATAGTTGTTATGTGGAGGATTTGAGGCAGAAGAAACAAAGGAGATAATAGAGATGGTCCATGCAGCTAGCACATGTTACTTTGTTATCCATTTGTAATTAATAATAGTATGAAAAATAGTTTAAAATTGGTTAGTTGAGAATGTCCTTATAAGACAGATATGGTGAGTACCATATTATTGGGTTTCTGACTGCTTCTGTATTGTCAGTTGAATTATTTAGTAAAGTTTATGACATAATGAGTATATTTGCTTTTTTTAAAGTGTTGGATTCTTTTTAGGTACTTAAGAAATTAATAAATACTTTCACACTAGTTAAAAAAAGTTAGTTAAGAGTAATTAACTTTCTTGATTTTATATACAAAGTAAAATTTACTACAATATCTTTAGATATATTTGATGGATCATCAATCAATACTAAACATTTTTAATTAGTTTAAAAATGATTAACTTTTGCTTATAATAGTGACCGAAATTTTGGATAATTTTTTTTGTTATGTTCTTAGTAAAGAATTCTTGTACTATTTTGTATAATAACTACATTGTTCCTTCCATTAAGGAAGTTATTTATTGAAATTGTCGGAGTTATTTTGAAAATCGGTCTCCTTTTCGTACCTATGCCGCTTTGGAAAAAAAGGAGAAATATTTGTACACACTTCAATGCGCAAGCTAGTAATCCTTAGAGGTACAAAGATTTTAATAGGGACGATCCAATACATATTGAGATCTCATTAAGTATTAAATGAACATGATGATAATTGAAGAAGAATGAGAATTCAATGGAAAAAGAGTGAATAGTTAGTTACACATTGTGAATATATATTTGCTAAGCCATCTAGCTAACTTCTGACAACCTTCTAACCAAATTAACTAACTTTATACAACTATGGCTCTCTACATGTAATGCATCCTAACAATGATGTAGTTAGGATAACTTGTTATATAAGTTATTGTTTGTTAAGCCTTAACACCCTTCCTCAAGCTTAGAATTGTATATATCATACATGTTAAGCTAGGAAATAAAAGAATGAAAATTTTTGGGGGCAAAGGCTTAGTGAAGAAATCTATAACTTGAGTTTGTAACTTAACCGAAAGCAGTTTGAAGATGCCTTGCATATGATCTTTTTCTGCACAAAGTGACAATCAATTTCAAGGTGTGTTGTTCTTTCGTAAAATATGGGCTTGCTATAATGTGAATAACACTTTGGTTGTCACAAGAACACAAGCGGTCTATTGCATTGGATTCCCAAGTTTTGTAGCAAGTAGATTAACCATTAGAGTTCATAACTAGCAAATGATAACGCTCGGTGTTCTGCATCTGATGAGCTTCTAGAAACCGTTTGTTATTTATTTGCTCTCAAAGAAAACAATGTTGATCCAATGGAAAAAACAATAACCTGAAGTTGACATTTGAGTGTCAATGCACCATGCCCAGTCAACATCTGTGAAGCCAAGCAATTGGAGATTGAAATCTCTTTTGAGTAAGACCCCTATTCCAAGTGATCCTTTGAGGTACTTGACAACTCTAGATGTCGTGTCATAATGTGTAACTGTTGGTGATGACAAAAACTGACTAAGTTTTTGTGCTACAAAACTAATGTCGGACCTGGTAGTTGTCAAGTACAACAATTTTTCTACCAATCTTCTACAACCAAATTTCTTCATATGGAGCAGAGGAGTCTTGATGCGGTTTTACACATGGATCAATAGGATTTTTGGTTGGTTTGCAACCAAGAAGACTTGTGTCCTTTAAAAGATCTAAAAAATACTTCCTTTGGCAAATGCTAATGCCAATTTTGGAATGCGCAACTTTTATGCCTAGGAAGTATTTGATTCTTCCAAGATCTTTGATCTTGAACTCATCATCAAGTGTGGATTGAATTCTTTCAATTTCTTCTAAAGTGTTTCCTGCTAAGATTACATCATCCACATACACTAAAAGTGTAGTGAATGATGTTAACTTGTGGATAACGAATAAAGAATTATCAGGGTTGGATTGTTTGTAACCTTGAGAGATTAGAAAACCTGTCAATTTTTCATACCACTTCATGCTGGCCTATTTCAATCTATAGAGTGATTTTAGCAGCTTACACACTTCATTTGGTTTGGGACTTGTAACTCCTTGAGGAACTGACATGTACACTTTTCCATACAAATCTCCATGCAAAAAATCATTATTCACATATAATTTGTGTAGATGCCATGAATTGATAGAAGCTAAATCAAGTAATGTTCTCACAGTGGTGATCTTGGTAACTAGTGAGAAATTATCAAAGAAAACAAGTCCTTCCACTTGATTATAGGCGTTCGCTACTAATCTAGCTTTGTGCCTTTCAACTGTTCCATCTAACTTATGCTTCACCTTATAAACTCATTTTATTCCAATATGTTTAACATTGAGTGGTGGATCAACAAAAATCCAGGTCTTGTTGAGTTTCAGTGCATCCAATTTAGAGTTCATGGCTTTGATCCAACACTCATGTTTACTAGCTTCCTTGTATCTAGATGCCTCGGTAGTGGCCGTTACAGAAGAAACAATGTGTTGTTTCGAAGCAAATAAGCTATTCAAAGAATGAAAATGGCTAATAGGATAAATAATACCTAAAGATTCTTGATTGACTGATTGCTTCGAGAGATTACATATGTAATCAGACAAATGACTTGGCTTGAGGAATGCATGTTCGATCTCCTCAGGTTTTATATGTGGGGTATATGCTTCTAATCTACATGAGGGTGTTTGGATTGGCCATCAATAACTTGGTCATCAAGGTCACATATGACAGTTCTTCTGGTTTTAGGGTGGTCATGGTTTGTGAGTTGATGTTGGTTAAATTAGATGTGAGGTCAATATCATGATGTGAGGTTTTATATAAATAATATGTCATTTGAAATCTTGGTTTGGATTCTGGTAAGGTAATATGTGGTCTTGGTGTATGGCATGTCTTGATATACAAATGGATTTGGGTATTTAGGTCCAACAAAACAACTCATTTAAGATTTGGCTTGTAACCCAAGAAAACACATTTTCTTGCTCTAGGGTCGATTTTTGTTCTATGATTATGTATAATGGATGCATAAAACAATGATCCAAAAACCTTCAACTCATTTAGGTCAGGATCAACTCCAAATGTAACATAAAATGGTGATTTTTTTTTGGAGAATACGGATAGGAATTCAGTTTATGAGATAGGTAGCATGTGTAGCAACATAGGAACAAACGTGTTTAGGAATTTTTGACTAAACCAATAATGTTCGACCTACATTTAATATGTGATGGTTCTTCCTCTTAACCCTCCCATTTTTTGGTGAGTTTCAATATAGCTAGTTCGGTGTTTTATGCCTTTGGAAGCATAAAATTCATACATGAGGAACTCAGGTCTATTATCTATTCTAACTGTTTTGACTTTACAATCATGTTGCTTTTCACTCATTATGATAAATCTTTGAACAAATAGACAAAGGACCCCATATATCAAAATGTAAAAGTTCATAACATTGTGTAGTTGCTTGATTACTAAACTGAAGAAGAAGTTTCTTGCGCTTTTCATAGTGACATATATCACATGCAACATTTTTATTTATGGTTACAAAAGGAAAATTATGATGTAAAGTAAGTAATCTCTTATTTAAAAGATGTCCCAATATGAAGTGCCAAATTCACTCATTGGGAATAGAAATGAAGTCAGGTTGATCTTGTGAATGGGATGATGCTATGGTGGCTTGTGGTGTATCTTGTGCATCAAGAAAATACAACCCCTATATCAAATCAGCTGAACCAATCATCCGTAAACTCTTCTTTTCTTGCATTAAGCATTTCTCATTATCAAATACTATTATACAATCAATGTCAATACAACGTTTAAGTGCATATAGTAAATTAAGATTCAAATCAAGCACATAAAGAACATTATGAGTTATTAGTTCTTATGAGAATTTCACAGTGCCTGCGTGTTTTGTTATCACTATCTTTCCATTTGGTAACCTGATATCAACTGGCATGATTTTCTTGTAATCATAAAAAAAAGTCATGGATAAGCATATATGGTCAATAGCACCAGAGTCCACAATCCATGATCCAAGATTTGAATGACTATAGGAATATGAAATTCAAGTAATACCTGAAGTAGTATGGTTATGTGTATGAGATACATGATTCACTTTGCTAGTATAAGCATTATGATTTGAGCTTCATGCATGAAGTTAACACACAAGTTAATCATATTGTTCCTTAGTGAATCCATATTTGTCATTACCTCTGAAACTTCTAGAATCATCAATGTCCTCCCTATGTTCATTTAATTCAAGGCAATATTGATTAGCCATTGCTGAATTTTTACCAAAGTGTAGAGGAAAACCTTGTTTCCATAGCAAGTTTCAATGGTGTGACCATTTCTTACATAACATGTACAAACTTTCTTATTGCCAGGTGTGAATGAAAAACCATTGCCATAGCCTCTTCCTTGAGGTTTATGTTTATCCACTGCAATGAGGATCTTTGATTCATCTAGTATAGAATTCTTGATTTGGCGTTCATGTTGCATAACCATGGATAAAATCTTGTTAATGCTAGGAAAAGGAATCATAAGTGAGATTTGAGAATGTGCCAAATCAAAATAGTCATTCAATTAGGTAAGAAATGGAATTGGACGAGTAATGTCATGTTGATTCTTTGCATTGCTCAATCCTATAATGCAAACACAACGACTTGGACACGAATAAGTAGGAATATGAAGGTATGCTTTGAGTTCTTCCCAAAGAATTTTCAAAGTTGTGTAGAATTATGAAACTGAACGAGAATCTTGCTTCAAATTGAAGATTATGCATTGTAATTCAGAGATGCGAATATAATCACCTTCCGAGAAGCATTTTTGAGCTCATTCCACACGTCAACTGCATTTCAAGGAAAATGATGCTTTGAGCAATTGATTCTTCAACTGAGTTCATAATCTATAAATGAACTAACATGTTGTAATAATTCCAAGCTTTGGAAGCTTTGATCAAACTCCATTGGAACTAGTATCGATCCATCAATAAAATAGTTTTTTTTTCTGCCAAGAGCACGTCTCATGGATCTTGGTCGTGCATAATAGTTTGAATGTGTGAGAACCTGTGTAACAGAAACTGACGAGGGACCATCATCAGAAGGATAAACGTAGTAAACATTTCTAGACTGCTGAGAAGGATCTTGAACTAGAGCCACCGATGTAGCAGCATTACCAGCATCGTTGAAAGAAGGAGAGAAATTGTGGAATCAATGTGAAGCAAAACTCAAAAGAACTCTAATACCATCATGAAGATTTGATTGAACATAATGATAATGGAAGAGGAATTAGAATTGAATGAAAAAAGAGTGAATATAAGTGATAGCTTTCTCATTGAATTGAAGTGATTGTTAGTTACACATGGTAAATATATAGTTGTTAAGTCATCTAACTAACCTTTAACAACCTTCTAACCAAACCAAAGTAACTAATTTCATACAACTATGATTCTGTACCTATAATGCATCATAACAATAGTGTAGCTACAATAACTTCTCATATAAGTTATTGTTTGCTAGACAGAAGGTGAATTTTAAAATAAAAGTTTTATTTCTTAATATTTATATTTTAATTAAATTTTTATTTTATATAGCAAGGTTGTTTATTAAATTATTTGTAATCAATTTTATTTAATATATTTTTTCAATTAATAATAAAATTTATTTATTTATTTATTTTGTACTTTATAAAATTTTATTAACTTCAACTAAAAAAAGTTTTCTTCGCAAACATGACATATATAATAATTATTAACATTACAGATGTATATTAAGAAAAATCAAATCTCTTTATATAATTAAAATATTAATTATTACATTATTTTTTATAAAATTAATAATATACTCTTAATGATGAATGAGTAAATAGTAAACAAAAAACTTTACAAAATAAAAGCAAAACATGAGTGCTAACAAAATGGCAGCCAATTTTGTTTTTCTATCTTCTATTAGAAAGTATAGTTTAAGTTACGATAAAATCTTAATTAATTGATAAGAGATGTAATGATACATTAATATATATATAAAATGAAGGGAAATATACTTCTAACAGCTATGAAGTATTTATGCTACATATACCACATAGTGTTAATTGAAAAATAAAATTCTGTTTTTATTTTTAATCACTTTAGTTGTAGCTTGTATTCCAATTGTATAAATACATTTGTATCATCCCAATTCATGGTTAATGCAAAAATATACTCATCCAAAATATTACTTTATTCTCTCTATTTTTCTCTCTCAACTTCATCTTCCCCAATCTTCTTTTCTTCCACCATTGTTGAACCTTCAATTTTCAGTTTTGAGTTTTATGTTCCAACATTTGACATCAAGAGCCTTGGTTATCGATCCTAATCCGCTGCAACAATGGCAACCGTTTCCAATGATCGAATTCCCACCAATCTCCCGATTCTTAATTCGAAGAACTATGATAAATGGGCAAAACAAATGAGGGTTTTGTTTGGTTATCAAGAGGTGCTTGAGATCGTCGTCAATGGAGTTACGCAATTAGGAGCAGAGGCTACCGACATTCAAAGAGCTACACACAAAGAAGAGAAGAAGAAGGATTATAAAGCCCTATTCTTAATTCATTCTTGTGTTGATAACGACAATTTCGAGAAGGTTGGCGATTGTGAATCGGCGAAGCAAGCATGGGAAATCTTGGAGAAAGCATATGCCGGTGCCGTCAAAGCGAAGGTTGTAAGGTTACAAACTTACAAGCGACAATTCGAGTTAACACAAATGGAAGATAAAGAAACGATCAACGACTACATTACGCGCATTACCTGGTTAGTTAATCAAATCAAATCTTGTGGGGAAACGATTCTTGAGCAGAATGTTGTATCGAAAGTATTGCGTTCGTTAACGCCACGTTTCGATAACATAGTTGTGGCTATTGAAGAATCAAAGGATCTAACAACTTTGAGCAAGGATGAATTGCAAAGTTCGTTAGAGGCACATGAACAAAGGATGGATGAGAGAGGCGCCGACAAAGCCAAAGCGGAGATTGCTTTGCAAGCGCGTTTCAATGAGAAAAATAAGAGGTCGAAAGGAAAATTTGCGGCGAAAGGTAAATCAAATTTTCAGAATTTTGGTTCAAATGATTCGCAAAACTCAAAGCATTCGACGAGTGAAAAGGGTGAATGTAGATCCAAGGATAGTGGTCATAACAATGGTTTTAAGAAGCGTGATGTGAGTAAGGTTCAATGCTACAAGTGCAGAAAGTTTGGATACTTTGCAAATTCGTGTCGTGGTAAATCGAACGAGAATCACAATAATGAAGCCAAGGTTGTTAGGGAAGAGGTAGATGATGAGGACACACTTCTAGTAATGATCACGGAAGGGAGTTATGGCATTACGGATGTTCCGGGCAGCAGCTACAGCAGTGAAAGTTTGCGGGACAGCAGCTGTACTGTTCCAGAAAATAGCGAGAAAATGCATTCGGATCGAAATGCGTTGGTTACCGTTCGTGATGGAGTCCAAGGGAGAGATGAGTGGTACTTGGATTCCGGTTGTTCAACACATATGACGGGTCGAAAATATTGGTTTGTGCAAATCAATCAAGCGGCAAAAAGTAAAGTCAAATTTACCGACGACACCACTTTAAGCGCCGAAGGGGTAGGAGATGTTTTGATCGGAAAGAGGAATGGTGGACATTCGAGGATCAAAGATGTCTTGTATATACCGGGAATTAAGTGTAATCTTTTAAGTATTGGTCAATTACTTGAAAGAGGATACAAAATTCGGTTGGAAGACAAGATTTTGCGCGTTTTGGATTCAAATGGTGTGTTGATTCTAAAAGCGCTGATGGCTGCCAACAGAACTTTTAAGGTTGAGTTAAAGGTTATGGAGCATCGTTGTCTAGCTACCGCGGCAAGTAGAGATGAGTGGTTATGGCATTACCGTCTTGGTCACCTTAATTTTAGGGATCTAAGGAAGTTGCAACAAAGTGAAATGGTAACGGGGCTGCCACACATTAGTATTCCAACTGAATTGTGTGAGGAATGTGTGAAGGCTAAACAGCACAAGAATGTGTTTAGCAAAGATGCGAGTCAAAGAACCAAAGGCTTAATTGAGGTGGTATATTCCGACGTTTACGGACCGATGCAAGTAGAGACTTATGGTGGCAATCGATACTTTGTTACGTTCATTGACGATTTTAGTAGGAAGCTTTGGACATATCTCATCAAGAGAAAAGATGAGGTATTTGGAGTTTTCAAGAATTTCAAATCCATGGTGGAGCGCCAAAGCGGTCGGAAGCTCAAAATTCTCAAAACGGATGGTGGAGGTGAGTATGCCTCTAGTGAGTTTGGGAAGTTTTGTGATCTTGAGGGAATTGTGTGTGAGGTGGTGCCTCCGTATACGCCTCAACAAAACGGGGTTGCCGAGAGGAAAAATCGTACAATAATGAACATGGTGCGTAGTATGCTTTGTGGGAAGAATTTGCCTAAGGAATTGTGGGGCGAGGCCGTGTCTACAACGACCTACTTGTTGAATAGGTGTCCCACTAAGAAGCTGGAGAAACTCACACCGAAAGAGGCTTGGAGTGGCTTCAAACCAAATTTGAATCATTTGCGCGTTTTTGGATCGATTGCATATCGTCATGTACAGGATCAACTTCGGAAGAAATTGGATGATAAGGGTGAGAAACTGATATTTGTAGGATATCATTCTACTGGAGGGTACAAGTTGTTCGATGGAAGAAATCGGAAGGTCGTCATAACCCGGGATGTGACTTTTGATGAAGTAAAAAATGCAGAAAATGCTGAAGTAACCGGTTACCCAAATAGCAGTAACCGATTACTCACAGAAAATACAGCAGTAACCGGTTACCCAAATTGCAGTAACCGGTTACACAGTGAAGATTTGCAGCAGCAGCAGTTTTTTGAATTCTCTGATCCTGAGGCTAATGACACAGCTGTACCAGCACCTACAGTAGCGCAAAATGATGTTGTTAATAATGGTAGACCAGTGAGGCAAAAAGCCTTGCCTCATAGACTCCGAGATTACGAAAGATTCCAAGATAACGAAGTGAATAACGATGGTGACTTTGTTCATTTTGCGCTTATGGCCGAATCTGAACCGGTAAATGAGGAAGAAGCCTTAAGTGATCCTAAGTGGATATGTGCAATGAAAGAGGAGATGGAATCTATTGCGAAGAACGGTACTTGGGAGTTGGTCGATTTACCACTTGGAAAGAAACCGATAGGTGTGCGATGGGTCTATAAAGTTAAAGCAAATCCCAAAGGTGAAGTAATCAAGCACAAAGCTCGATTAGTGGCGAAGGGGTTCTTGCAACGAGAAGGTATAGACTATGAGGAGGTATTCGCACCGGTGGCTAGATTAGAGACTATTCGTTTGGTTGTTGGTATTGCGCATAGCAACAATTGGATGGTTTACCAAATGGATGTCAAATCTGCGTTTTTGAATGGTCCTCTTGTTGAGGAGGTCTATGTGGGGTAGCCACCCGGTTTCGTGATAAAAGATCAAGAGATGAAATATTACAAGCTACACAAGGCGTTGTATGGTTTGAAACAAGCTCCAAGAGCTTGGAACAAACGTATTGACGGCTTTCTCATTGATATTGGTTTCAAACGATGTGTATCCGAACATGGGGTTTATGTGAGATCGGATACGAATGAGGGTGTGATTATACTTTGCTTGTATGTTGATGATCTCTTGATTACGGGAAGCCATGACAAGAGTGTTTCAAGGTTCAAAGGTGAGCTCATGAGAGAGTTTAAGATGACGGACCTTGGTGTCATGAATTACTTCCTTGGCATAGAGTTTCACAAGTCAAAAGTGGGGCTGCTTATGCATCAAAGGAGGTATGCTCTAGATATTTTGAAGAAGTGTGATATGGAGCATTGTAATGCTTGTACTATATCTTGTGAGGCTAGAGTGCAGCTGTCCAAAAGTTATGAGGAGGATGATATCGATCCAACGCTTTACCGGAGCTTGATTGGATTGTTACGGTATTTGTGCAATACGCGACCGGATTTGGCTTTTAGTGTCGGTATTGCGAGTAGATTCATGGAGAGACCGAAGGTGTCTCACTTGGAGGCGGTCAAGAGGATCCTTAGATATGTGAAAGGTACTCTTGGTTGCAGAATTCTCTTTCCTGCATCGGACATGGGGCGTAAGTGCAATTTACTTGGCTACACCGATTCCAATTGGTGCGGAGATAAAGATGACCGAAAATCAACGGCGGGGTACATCTTTATGTTTGGTAGTACACCAATCTCTTGGTGTTCGAAAAAGGAACCGGTTGTAGCACTCTCTTCTTGTGAGGCCGAGTACATTGCAGCGTCGTTAGGTGTGTGCCAAGCTATGTGGCTTATGAATCTATTGAAGGAATTGGGATGTGGTGATGATGCTGCCACCATACTGTTTGTAGACAATGTTTCCGCAATAAATCTTGCGAAGAACCCGATTGCACACGGAAGGAGCAAGCATATTGAGATGCGGTTTCATTATTTGAGAGAATTGGTTGGTGATGGAAAGCTTAGATTGAGCTATTGCCGAAGCGAAGACCAAGTCGCGGATTTGTTGACAAAGGGTGTGACAAATGATGTGTTCAAGAGGCTAAAGAAGAGCTTGAGCATGATGGACTTGGAGCAACTAAAGTGAGGTGGTGTGTTAATTGAAAAATAAAATTCTGCTTTTATTTGTAATCACTTTAGTTGTAGCTTGTATTCCAATTGTATAAATACATTTGTATCATCCCAATTCATGGTTAATGCAAAAATATACTCATCCAAAATATTACTCTATTCTCTCTATTTTTCTCTCTCAACTTCATCTTCCCCAATCTTCTTTTCTTCCACCATTGTTGAACCTTCAATTTTCAGTTTTGAGTTTTATGTTCCAACAAATAGTAAAAAGAAATGTGATGTCCTAGACAACTGCATAATTTACCTGCTCTCTAGGCTGGGGTTCCATTTTAAAAAAATTGTGTGTATATCTAATTTGAGTATGTGATCTCATTTATAGAAATTCTATTAGGATCTTACTGACCTTCATGTTGTTAAATATTTTTATTTTTCTTCTTGATTTGGATTAGATCTCTTTTAGAGAAGATTCAAACATATTCTCTAGATCCTATAATCTTTTATTTGATAAGAGATATTTGTTCTCTGATATCATTGATTTAATATGATTTCAGCACAAATATTTTCATCTCAAACCTTTGTGAGATTTATGTGGATAATTTTCCATCAAAACATCTATTAAGGTTGAAACCAAATACTAAGAGACACAATTTTCTTACAAAGCTTAAAACACGACTTAAACTACTTAGTATTTGATCTGACGGGGATGATTAAAAATATATATGTAGAATAAGTCTCACGCCGCTTAATTTTGTAAAGGAATAGAGAATCCAAGATTATATAAAGGATTCAAGTTTTTCATTATAAAATATATCATTCAAAAACACTTTAAATTTGTATTTGACTTTTATATTCTCTTACAATCTTCTGTTAGAATGTTGTGAGAGGTAGTTTAATATTTGCTTTGGAGAGTGTGAGTGTATTGAGGCCTTGGGTGGTTGAGGATAATCTATGTGTTATAACAATTTTCACATATTGTTATTTTCTGGTTTTCATTTGACAACGGTTGTGATTTTTTCTCCGGTTTTAGAATTTTCATGATAAATTTTTGTATTGGTATTGTGTTCCTCTTTTTATCTATGCATCTATTTTTTCCAACAATTGATATCATAGTCTTAGTTTGGTGAGGTATACATTTTTTAGTATGCTCTGTGGTTGTCGTTTTGTCTGATCTTCCACATCATAAAAGAAATTTTATATTCTGTGTTGGTTTGGAAAAAAAAATTCTATATGAAAGGTTTTTAACTGCAATGTCAAGTTTTTCAAGTATAGTGAAGATGAACTTAGAGAAATTTGATAGAATCAATTTTTCCTTGTGAAAAATTCAAGTCAAAGATATTTTTATACATATAGGATTACACAAGACGTTGAAAGGAAATATTTCCATCATGGACAACGAGAAGTGAGAGGAACTAAATTTGAGAGCTTTAAGTACAATTCACATGTCTTTAGCTAAGAATATTCTTGTGAATGTTCTTGGTACGTCGTCGGTCAAAGAACTTTGGGAGAAACTTGAAGGGATATGTCAAGGAAATGTTATTTCAAATTGGTTGTTGAATGAGCAGTTTCATAGCTTGCATATGGAAGAACATACAAAAGATCATCTAAGTGTTTTCAATGGTATTTCTTTTGAATTAGAAACTATTGAAGTCAAGATTGATGATGAAGATAAATATTTGAGACTCATATGGTATCTTCCATCTTCTTATGATCATATTAAACATATTTTGATATATTTGAAGGAAACTTTGAGTTTTGAAGAAGTTGCTAGTAATTATCTTCCATCTTTTTAGAAGTGTGTCCTCATGACATTTTTGTTGTCATGAAAAAGGACGAGTTGTTGCTAGCGGATTAACACACTGACATTAGTGCAAAAGTATATTGTGAGATTATGTCGATGGTTGAAGAACTTTCTACCAAGAAGGAAGTTGCACCATAAGTTTTCAACATGGTTTTCGACATGTGGAAATTCTTGAAGTGGTTTATCTTCAAGTGAAATATACTCTTCTTTAGGTAGAGTATGATAGTTTTTAGACTATGATTGTCGGTGAAGACAATGTGAATTTTTTGAGTGGTGTAGTTTCAAATGACTATATTCTTTATGGTGCAGTATTATTGTTGGTAAAGGCATTGAAAGTTGATGTATTATTTTCAATCAAGGTGCAGATTGTTTGGATTGATTGAAAATATACTTGTTTAAGAAGTCTCACATCGCGTAATTTTGTAAAAAAAGAGGTAGTTCAAGGCTATATAAAGGATTCAAGTTTTTCATTACAAAACGCATCAGTCAAAAACACTATAAACTTGTATTTAATTTTTTATATTTTCTCTTATACTCTTTTGTTAAAGTGTTGTGAGGAGTACTTAAATATTTATTTTGGAGATTGTGGGTGTATTAGGGTCTTGTGGTTGTTGAGGTAGTAATCATTTTTGTATAATATTATTCTCATTTTACAACGATTTTTTCTTCAATTTTAAAATTTCCACTTTAAATTTTTGTGTTATCAATGTATTTCTCTTTTAAATTTTTGTGTTATCAATGTATTTCTCTTTTTTCTCACTGCATTTTTTTTCAAACAAAATTTAACTTGATTAGAAATTCCAATTCAATTTGTGCTAATGAATGTCTCATCTTTATCTCACATTCTCCTTATTCCTTGTCATTTGCTAGAAACAAAGAAGAATAAAGCAATGGACCTTACCTGCCCCTATACTATGGTTCATTTTACTTTAATGATGCAATACATTGAGACAGCTAATTTTCAAATTAAATTAACTTTGATTACCTGCTGCCACCTGTGGAACAAATTGTTAAGAAATAGAAAAGTATGACGAAAGAATTATAGATCTAACTAGAGTTGGTAAAATAGTTGCTAAAAAATGTTGTAAGATCTACTTAGTGATGATAAAGATAGTGAACACATTTTGTGAGTTTCTTTTGTATAGAGAAAGTCATATTGATTCCTATGTACAACTTGTGGGGTATAATATAAATTATAAACTTGGAGATAATTGTAATAATTTGATATAATATAATTGTAATGAGACTTAGAAGTCAAATATAGTAAGATGATATGAGAGATAATTATGGCTAATGTTATGGAGAGAATCATGTTGCCATAGCTAACTTTCACCAAAATAAAAACTAACAAAATTTGTCAAATGTCAAATAGTGAGTGAGTCAAATTTCATACGGTTATGGATAAGAAAGTGTTGAAACTCATTATTGAGTATCACTTTATTGACAAAACTTACCTGTTTTTTCTTGTCTTTTCCATTCTTACATATTAAATTTCAAATGATTTGTTTAAAAACCATTGTATAAAAATAAGGTTACAATAAACTTCAGTGTTAAAATTAAATTAAAATTTAAAATATATTATTTCTAAATTGATTAATTTTTAAATGAAATTAATTTTAATTTAAAAAGAAAATTATGTCAAAATTAATTGATTAGAATAAACCAGTACTAGTTTTGATTATTACATAAATAAAACAAAATATACATGACATCAATTTTAAATAGGAATGATAATTGTATATCCAATGGATACCCATAAAAAATATCGATAACAAGAAAGATAAAACTTACTAAATGAATATGAACACAGACACAAATAATAATCTATTAAAATAAATAAATATAGGTATGAATACGAATAGTTTAACATCCACTGTATCTCCTACCGTACTCTATCCAAACTCTTATGATAAATTTTATATAATAATTT
Source organism: Lathyrus oleraceus (assembly GCF_024323335.1). NCBI lineage: Eukaryota > Viridiplantae > Streptophyta > Magnoliopsida > Fabales > Fabaceae > Lathyrus > Lathyrus oleraceus. Next base: position 590,717,397 of record NC_066583.1, on the reverse strand, counting down.
TTTTAAATTATATAATACTCTACCATAACTCTGTCCATTATCATCTTTAATTTTAAAATCATTTAATATTATTACAAACATATTTAAAATAATGATAAAGAAATAAATAAATGTTACAATTTTATAAAAATTGTTCAGTTTATTGTCATAAATGCAGTAGAAGATAATAATTAAGAAGTATTGTACATAATATTAATTTTAATATTTATTTTATTATGGTAACATTTATTTTAAAACGAAAAAAATAGATTATAGTAAAGAAAAAGTATACCTTCAATTCAAAAATGAAAAAAGAAATCATATAATGGACAAATTGTATATCTATTTGTGTAAACATCAATATTTCACACATTCATTCAAATAAATAAATTCAAATAAATATTCGTAAAATTACTTTAAAAAACTAATTTAAAAAAAAGAAGAAATCATAATATTAAGAAAAAGGAACACATACAGAAAGAAAGAGACTACTAGAGTATGTACATGCATAATTGCATTTAAAATAGCTGGACGTAACTAAAGTATCCAATGGGGCCAGTCTCTTGTCATTTCTGTCTTTATATAAATGTTGCATAGCATAGAGTAACCTAGCTGGCATGTAAATTGTAAAGCAGATTCCAAATTCCGAATACATGTGCTTATGAAAAGCAATACTATTATTTACGACATAAGTTAAAATAAAGCAAAGCCTAGAAACCCTTAAATCATGGTTTCCATATAAACCAATGATTGATTTTCATCAATTAAAAAGGGCCTGGTCTGGTCTCCAATGTTGGAGGGTGATTACAAGAAATAAAGAAAGGGAAAATTGAAGAAAAAGGAAGGTTCGTTATTCATCATATGTTTTTAAAATAAGTAAGTGGTGGAGGCTTATTTTAACTTGCAATTTATTATTACACTCTCTTCCCTCTTCTCGGTTTTAAAATAGTTTATAAAAACAATTATTTTTAAATCGGAAATACTATTCTTATAAACATAGCAAAACATAATCAAATATGATCTTTATAAATATTTCAACAAAATATTTATAAACTAAATGAAGAATCAGAATTCCGACAACATTTATATAAATGTCCAAAACATCCTAAATTCATGCGCTATATACATATAAATAATGTCGTTGAGCACTTATATTATACATATAATATAAATCTTAAAATAATATCACAATTTATTTATTAATTAATTAAAATATTGCCTAGACAAAGCAGAATTAATATTGTATTATATTTTCTCACTTACATATGAAAATTATTCAAAAATACTGAATATTAATTAAGTATATATTTCTCTTTTAATTCATTAAACCTATAAAATATTATCTTTTAATATATTTAATTTATCATAATTTTCATAAGGAGCAATAAATATTTTCATAAGTGTTGGAATTTTTCAAGAATTTCATTAAAAGTTTGATGAATTCTAAACTAATCTTGATGAGCAAGAATATAAATCTTGATGATTGAGTACTCTTTTTGTTCTTTACTCTTCACTCAAGTAAATCTACCACACTTTGATTGCAAAGTTTCGCTGCACGACGATAATGAAAGAAGAAAAGAAAATTGAATTTGGGGAAGAAAAGTTTAGGGTTTTGACGAGAGAAAAGAAGAAGAAATTGTTTCTGAGAAGTTTCTCTTTACTCTTAAAACTGAGTTTTTTTGTTTATTCAACTGTGCAGCTGCACTTCTATGTTGTGTTGTTTTACAATCAATGATAGGGTATCTACCTATTTATAGACTGGGATTACTTGTACTCCAAGCAATCTCTAACAAACTAACTAAATCAGCTTAAAACACAAAATAAAGTTAAGTCTAACGAATATGTTGATAACACACTTCTTTTGACATTTTGACAACTATTACAAATTCGACACAGAGCATTTTGACAATAACTGACTATGTCTAAATTACTACATTAACACAATGAATTACATTCTCAACACACCACTTAATTCATTGTGTCTAAGTTATTTATGTTCATCATAGATCTTAACTTCTTGAACACTTCGATCGACATTCCTTTCATCATGATGTCTGCAATCTGATTCTCAGTTCTGCATTGTTCTAAGTTCAGCTTCGCTTTTGCTACTTGCTCTCGAAGATAATGGAACCATTTTGATGTGTTTGCTCCTTCCATGTGCTATCAGATTCTTCTTCAGATTGATAGCAGACATGTTGTCGATCTTCATGGTAATCACTCAATGATCCTTCTCTGTAATTTCTTCGACCGAATTCACCATCCACGTTGTTTAACATGCACAACGAGAAGTAACTATGTACTCTATTTCACACGACGATAATGTTACTACTGGTTATTTTCTTGAACTCCAAGCAACGGGTGCCCCACCTAGCATAAACACATAGCCAACTGTAAAAATTTTATCCTCGGAATCACTACACCAACTTGAGTCGATGTAATCCACTAGCTTGCATTATTTTCCTTCATCAACTGCAAGAAATAAAATGTTGTAGTCAAGAGTTCCTTTTAGATAACTTAGTATCCTCTTCGTTGCTACTAGGTGTGATATCTTTGGCTTCTGCATGAATCTACTCACCATACTTACATTGTATGCTAGATCAGGTCTTGTTTGACAAAGGTATCAAAGTGATCCAATGCATCTTTTGTACTGCATTAGATCGACATCATTTTCATTTGTGTCTTTCAGCAGTTACAATCTGGGCTCAGTTGGAGTCGAAGTTGGGTTGCAATATCTTCTTTGGTGCATCATCAAGTCTCTACTAATCTTGTAGAATTCTATACCAAGGAAGTATGAGAGATTTTCCAAGTATGACATTTCAAACTCCTTACTTAAGTCAAGTTTGAAGTCTTTGATCTCCTTCTCGCAACTTCCTATTATCAATAAGTCATCTACGTAGAGGCATAGTATAAGCAATTCACTATTTTTTTTCTTACATACTCCATGCTCAGTTGTGAACTTCACAGATTCCTTTTCCCTTAGGAAACTATCTATCTTCTTATTTCAAGCTCTTGGAGCTTGCTTAAGTCCATACATGGCTTTATGCAGCCTGTATACCTTGCCTTCCTCGCCTTGCTTTAAAAATCCATCTGATTGTGCAACATAAAAGTCTTCATCTAAGGGGTCATTCAAGAATTCATATTTCACATCCATCTAACACATATGTCAGTCGTTCATGTTTGCTAGACCAACAACCAACCTGGTTGTTTTGATCCTAGCAACAGGTGCCAAAACTTTGCCGAAGTCGATTCCTTCTTTCTGAAGAAACCCTTTTGCCACAAGTTTTGCCTTGTGTTGAGTTACTTCTCCTTTGGGATTCAACTTCATCTTATAAACACACTTCACATTGATTTCCTTATTTCCTTGAGGCAATTCGACAAGTGACTAAGTGTTGTTGACTTCGATGGGCTTCAATTCTTCAGTCATCGCTTTCATTCACTTTGAATCCTTTAATGCCTCAGCTGCATTGACTGGTTCGACGTCTGCATAGAAAGCATAGTGTATCAGCTCACCTTCATCATCAACAATATCATATGATGTAATCACACATTCTTTCCACCTTGGAGGCATGTGTCTGGTTCTTTGAGGTCTGCTTGTGATTGCTTGACCTTTGACTTCTTCTTGTCGAGCTTCTCTTTCGGCTTCACTTGTTGGTTCTTCACATAAGATTCTCACTGAATCCTTCTTTACATTTTCAGTCCAATCTTATTCCTTAAGCTCACCTATGATCATGTCCCTGTTGATCACTACTTGCTTGTTCACTGAGTCAGGCAACTTGTATCCTTCAGTCGAATGATATCCTATTAGGATCATTTGACTCGACGTATCATCAAGTTTTCTTCTCAAATGATCAAGCACATGTCTATGTGTTATAGATTCAAATACTTTCAGATGACTCAAGCTAGGATTGACACCAGACCAACATTCTTTTTGGTAGATTCTTGTCTTTCAACATACTTCTTACCATATTCATGATGGTTCTTTTCTTTCTTTCGGAAATTCCCTTTTGTTGTGAAGTGTAGGGTGGCACCACCTCATGCATAATCCCTTCTTTCTCACATAATATGTCGAATTCTTTCGACATATATTCTCCACCACCTTCAGTCCTCAAAATCTTGAGCTTTCGACCACTTTGTCTTTCGACCATAGATTTAAACTTGGAAAATGCCTCGATCACTTCACTTTTCTTCTTAATCAGGCAAGTCCATAATTTTCGACTGAAATCATCTATGAATGTGACAAATTATTTGATACCTCCAATCGAATCCACCTGGATATGACCAAATACATCAGAGTATATGATTTCAAGAATTTCCTTTGACTTACTTCTTGCATCCTTTCTGGAGTTGTTCTTGTGTTGCTTCGTCTGCACACATTCCTCACACACTTCATTTGGAATGTTAATTTTTGGTAACCCTAAAATCATATTTCTTCTTTTCAGATCTCTGATATCTTTGAAATTGAGATGGTCAAGTCTATAGTTCCATATCCATTCATCCCTGCTAGCTACAGTTGCAAGGCACTTGTGCTCCATCACATTAAGTTCAATTTTGAAGGTTCTATTTTGAGACATAGATGCCTTCAAGATTAACCTTCCAACTGAGTTGAGAACTCTCATCATCTTGTCTTCGATCGACACTTTGTAGTTCTTTTTGATCAATTTCCCTATGCTGAGCAAATTACTTTTCACATTTGGTATATACAGTACATTGAAAATTACCGACCTTTTTCATCTTTCCTCATAATTAAAACATCACTAATACCTTCAGCTGCTAGAGTATTGTCATTTGCAAATTTTATCATGTTATTTATTGAGGGTTTCATGTTGACAACCCAATCTTTTGTACCAATCATGTTTAATGAGCATCTGTTGGTGTAAGCCCTAGAGGCCAATACTTTTGGTACTTGTATCGAATTATTTATTAATAATAAAAGGCATTTTCTTTATTATGGTTGATTAATAAAGTCCCTAGAATAGATAGTCCGTTTAATGTATTAAGTGTGACTTAATCATGAGAACACATTAAACATAAGGGCACTGTTCTTAAAGTATCCGTAGTCGAGCTTTAATGTGAAGTGGGATAACAATAAAGCATTAAGACTATTATGTTTGTAGACTGATGATCACATCTCATGGATCATGGATAAAGAGTTATCAAGTCTTAAACATAGGTATGAATATTAGGAGTAATATTTATACCGGATTGACCCGCTATGAGAATACTATATAGAAAGTTATGCAAAGTGTCATAAGTTATTCTCATGGTGATAATAGTGTATACCACTCTTCGACCTGAAACCACTATGGATCCTAGATGTAGAGTCGGGTGCTTTGTTGCTGATCCAACGTTGTCCGTTGTAAGAACAAAAATTGTTCTACAACAGATTCCTTGATTTTGATGATAACAAAGGATGAAACCAAAAATGGCACCCTAACGAAAAGTTTCTAAGTGTGCAGGATTCTAAAGAAAGAAGGAAGAAATCTGATGATGTCATCAGATACAAAACTAGATCAGATACAAATTATCAAATGATCAGAAGCATCTGAAGTGGAGACACGTTCAAGAAAGTCTAACTCTGAGCAAAACAGCAATACATTAGTAGCATCTGAACAAGAATACGCTATAGAAGTTCTGACTCTGAACAACGGTTGTCTAACTCCAGAAATTCTCAGCGCTATCTGAAGAAATCCATCAGAACTCGAAAGAGATTAACATCAGAAGCAAGATTTCAAGATTCTCCAGAAACACAAAATACTCTGAGCATGGAATTGCTAATCATGAAAGAGTAACGTTTAAGTCAAGAAAAGATTTGCAAATGGATTTCCTAATTGAGAAAGAGACGTTAATCTCCAACTTCAATAAAGAAAATACTACTTGTGATAAGTAGTCATTTCAAGAAGAAAAAGTCATCCTGCAGAAGCTATTTATGTGATGGCGTAACTTCATCTCAATATCCACCAGTTTCAACTACTACCTCACTGGTCTATATAAAGGATTGCAAATCAACATTCAGCAACACTACACATACAAAGAAAAATTATACTGAAACATCAACACAAGAAAACCTTCTTGCTCTCTAAATCTTCACGAAGCTTTTGCTTATGACGTGAATCACTTTGTTCATACTATTGTAATATTTGCTTTCTTAGAAGCACTCTAGATTACATAAATCTTTCATTTATTGTTTGTTGATTTCCTCAAGTGACTTAGTGTAGTCTGTAAACTTGAGAGGACTAAGAGATTTTTCTCTTAGACGTTGTTTGTAATCTTTCAAGATTAGTGGATTAAGTCCTTGTTGAAGGCGAAATCACCTTGGCCGGGTGGACTGGAGTAGCTTTGTGTTATAAGCGAACCAGTATAAAATCCTTGTGTGATTTTCATTTTGAAAAGCGCTTATTTTTCCAAACAATTCAAACCCCCCCTTTCTTGTTTTTCTCACCTTCAATTGGTATCAGAGCTCCGGCTCTGTTATTGATTTTCTAATCAAACACTTAATCGTGTAGAGAGATCCAGTACGAGAAAAACAATGGCCCACTCAAATGAAAGAGATTCTTACAATGTTAAGCCTCCTGTTTTTGATGGAGAGAAATTTGATTACTGGAAAGATAGAATCGAAAGTTTCTTTCTGGGTTATGATGCTGACCTCTGGGACATTGTCACAGATGGATATACACCTCCAGTCTTGGAAAATGGAGCTGAAGTTCCCAGAAACAAGATGTCAGAAGATCAGAAACGTATCTTCAAAAATCATCACAAGGCCAGAACAATACTTCTAAATGCTATATCATACAACGAATATGAAAAGATCACCAACAGAGAGACAGCCAAAGATATACTTGACTCTCTGAAGATGACCCATGAAGGAAACTCCCAAGTCAAGGAGACGAAGGCTCTGGCGCTTATCCAGAAATATGAAGCCTTCAAAATGGAAGATGATGAAGCTATAGAGGCTATGTTTTCCAGATTTCAAACTCTTATTGCAGGTCTTAAAGTGCTAGACAAAGGATACACAACTGCAGATCATGTTAAGAAGATAGTCAGAAGTCTGCCAAAGAAATGGAGACCTATGGTTACTGCTCTGAAGCTGTCAAAAGATCTGAACAATATCAGCCTTGAAGAACTTGTTAGTTCTCTCAGAAGTCATGAGATAGAACTAGAGGAGGATGAACCTCAGAAAAGGAACAAGTCCGTAGCGCTAAAGTCCAGATCTGAAAGACGGAAACCTGACAGAACCAAAGCTCTCCAGGCAGAAACTGAAGATACTGACGACTCTGAACCTGAAGACTCTGATGATGAAGAAGAGTTGTCCCTACTAACCAGAAGAGTTAAGCAACTCTGGAAAAAGAGGAACAACAACTTCAGAAGACCAAGACCCAGAGGGGATCGATCAGAGTCAACTTCAAAAGGTAAAGCTAACAAAGATATTACCTGTTATGAATGTAAAGAAACAGGTCATTACAGGAATGAATGCCCTAAGCTAAAGAAAGACAACCCTAGAAAAGAAAGCTTCAAGAAAAACACCTTCAGAACAAAGAAAGGATTGTTGGCTACCTGGGATGATAGTGAATCTGGATCATCAGAATCTGACTCTGATGAACAGGCCAACGTAGCACTTATGGCTACCACATCCAGCAGCTCAGATGAAGAATCTGAAGAGGTATTTTCTGAACTTTCTCGATCTGACTTAGAATCATGTTTGTCAAAAACTCTTACCTCTTATCAGAAATTAAAACAAAAGTTTAAAAATATTAAAGGTTGTCTTAAAGCAAAATTTGAAGAGTGTAGTGAACTTGAGATAACAATTCTATCACAAGAAGATACAATTAAATCTTTAATGTTGGAAAGAGATGAAGCAAAAACAAAAAGCTCAGAATTAGAAGAAACGTTATCTCAAGCACCACAAACTTCAAATAAAATTATTTATAAATATGAAGAAGCCTTTCAAGAATTTCTGAAGAATGGGATAGATAGGAGTATTATGGCATCCATGATTTATGGAGTAAGTCAGAACAATAAAAGGGGAATTGGGTATGATCCTAAGGAAGGTAAAACTTCTACAAGTGATCAAATTAAATCTCCTTTTTCATATCACTACACACACACACAAGAACACAAATTTAAAAATGCTAGAAGACCCAAAGTTATAAGAAACTCTGGGAAAACTAATCTAAAAGGACCCAAGAGATTCTGGGTACCGAAAGATAAGATTATCTATGTTGCAGATATCCTATGCAGCAAAGTTCAGACACCAGTCATGGTACCTGGACTCTGGATGCTCGCGACACATGACGGGAAGAAAGTCTATGTTCCAAAGTCTGGAACTTAAAGACGCTGGATTTGTAGGTTTCGGAGGAGATCAGAAAGGAAGGATCAGAGGCTCCGGAACTATTGGTAATGGTACTCTTCCCTCTATATCTGATGTTCTTTATGTAGAAGGATTAATGCATAACTTGTTATCCATAAGTCAATTAAGTGATAACGGTTATGATGTAATCTTCAATCAAAAAACATGTAAAGCCATTAATCAGAACGATGGCTCTGTCCTTTTCACAGGCAAGAGGAAAAACAACATTTACAAAATAAATCTTTCTGATTTAAAAGATCAAAATGTTAAATGTCTAATGTCAGTTCACGAAGAGCAATGGGTATGGCATAGACGCTTGGGACACATTAGCATGAGGAAACTTTCTCAGCTAACTAAACTCGAGTTAGTCAGAGGCCTACCTAAACTGAAGTTTTCTTCAGATGCTCTGTGTGAAGCTTGTCAGAAAGGAAAATTTTCAAAAACATCTTTTAAAAAGAAAAATGTTGTTTCTACCTCTAAGCCTCTGGAACTTCTTCACATTGACTTATTTGGTCCTGTGAAAACAGCATCAGTTAATGGAAAGAAGTATGGACTAGTCATTGTTGATGATTACAGTCGCTGGACATGGGTAAAATTCCTAAAGCACAAGAGTGAGTCTCATTCTGTATTCACCAGTTTCTGTTCCAAAGTGCAAAAAGAATTTGACTCTAAAATTATTAGAGTCAGAAGTGATCATGGTGGAGAATTTGAAAATAAAGATTTTGAAGAATTATTTGATTCTAATGGAATATCCCATGATTTCTCCTGCCCTAGAACTCCACAACAAAATGGAGTTGTAGAGAGGAAGAATAGGACACTCCAAGAGATGGCCAGAACCATGATCAATGAAACTAATGTAGCAAAGCACTTTTGGGCAGAAGCTGTAAATACAGCGTGTTACATTCAGAATAGAATCTCTATAAGACCTATTCTGGAAAAGACTCCCTATGAATTGTGTAAAGGAAGAAAACCAAACATTTCATATTTTCATCCTTTTGGATGCTCTTGTTTTATCTTAAAAACTAAAGAACATCTGAACAAGTTTGATTCCAAAGCACAGAAAGGTATTATGTTAGGATACTCAGAACGCTCTAAAGGCTACAGAGTATACAACACAGAAACCAAAATTGTGGAAGAATCAATTCATGTCAGATTTGATGATAAGCTTGACCCTGAAAAGTCAAAGCTAGTTGAAAAGTTTGCAGATTTGGAAATCACTCTTGTAGAGTCTGATAAAACTCCAGAAGCAACTGTCACTCAGAACTCTGAAGAAATAAAATCTCCAGAAATCCCAAAGAAAGTCAAAAGTCGTATTAATGTATCTGAAGATTTGATTCTGGGAAACAAGAACGAACCTGTCAGAACCAGATCTACCTTCAGAACCTCTGAAGATATTCCTCTGGGACTAGTGTCTCTGATTGAGCCTACGTCTTGTGATGAAGCACTTCAGGATAACGACTGGGTGGCAGCTATGCAAGAAGAATTGGATCAATTCTCAAAGAATGATGTCTGGGATCTCGTTCCTAAACCCAGAGGCACTCACGTCATTGGAACCAGATGGGTTTTCAGAAACAAGCTGAACGAGAAAGGAGAAGTTGTCAGAAACAAAGCTCGACTGGTAGCTCAAGGTTACAGTCAACAAGAAGGTATTGACTATAATGAAACCTTTGCTCCAGTCGCGAGGTTAGAATCTATTCGTCTTCTTGTATCTTTTGCTATCAATCATTCTATTAAATTATATCAAATGGATGTCAAGAGTGCATTCCTTAATGGTTATATTTCAGAAGAAGTGTATGTCAATCAACCTCCAGGCTTTGAAAATTCAAATTTTCCAGAACATGTTTTTAAACTTAAGAAATCCTTATATGGACTTAAACAAGCTCCCAGAGCTTGGTATGAACGTTTAAGTAGTTTTCTTCTGGAACAAAATTTTATCAGAGGGAAAGTTGATTCTACACTCTTCTGTAAAAACCTTAATAATGATCTCATGATATGCCAGATTTATGTTGATGATATTATTTTTGATTCTGCTAATATCTCTGTTTGCCAAGAATTTTCTAAGTTAATGCAGGCAGAATTTGAGATGAGTTTAATGCAAGAACTAAAGTTCTTTCTGGGAATTCAAATTAATCAAACTCCAGAAGTCACGTACGTCCATCAAAGTAAATATATTAAAGACGTTCTGAAGAAGTTTGACATGACTGAATGCAACTCTGCAAAAACTCCCATGCACCCAACTTGCATTCTGGAAAAGGAAGAGGTAAGCAACAAGGTTTGTCAGAAGCTCTATCGAGGTATGATAGGCTCTCTTCTCTATCTGACTGCTACTCGTCCTGATATTCTCTTTAGTGTCTGTCTTTGTGCCAGATTCCAATCAGATCCTAGAGAATCTCATTTAACAGCAGTTAAGAGAATTCTTAAGTATCTGAAAGGAACTCCTAACCTGGGCCTGATGTATGAGAAAACATCAGAGTATAGACTCTCGGGTTATTGTGATGCAGATTATGCAGGAGATAGAATAGAACGAAAAAGCACATCTGGGAATTGCCAGCTTCTGGGAAACAATCTAATCTCCTGGGCTAGCAAAAGACAGTCAACTATTGCTCTATCAACTGCAGAAGCAGAATACATCTCAGTGTCACTGTGCACAACTCAGATGCTCTGGATGAAGCATCAGCTAGAAGATCTACAAATCTTTGAGAGTAACATTCCTATCTTTTGTGATAATACTGCTGCTATTTGTTTAAGTAAGAATCCCATTCTACATTCCAGAGCCAAACACATAGAAATAAAACATCATTTTATCAGAGACTATGTTCAGAAAGGGATAGTAACATTGAAGTTCATTGATACAGAACATCAATGGGCAGATATCTTTACTAAGCCTCTAGCTGAAGATAGATTTCTTTTTATCTTAGAACATTTGAACATTAAAAATTGCCCTGAGTGAAATATGGCTCTGAAAATGTAAAATGTGACTCTGATGTAGACAAATGTACTTCTGCCTCTGACTCTGATACTTCTACCAAGTTAAGAAGATATCTGAGTTAGAAATCTTCAGAAACCAATCCTTTGGTATTCCTGAAGATCAGATACATCAACACGTGGAGCTCTAAGCGTCTAACCCTAGAACTTCTAGACAGCTGTCAAAAGAAATCAAAGGTCAGAACGTTTGAAATCTCCTAGAGCAGTGTGCATACTGTTGGGATTAGACATTCATTAATTAGCTGTAATCATTTTTCCCCCCAAACGTGCTATTTTGATTTTTGTGCTAACGCTGGAATGTGTGTCGTTTTGCATGTGTTTTACTTAGAGTATATAAACACTTTTCTCACATTTCACACTTATCACTCTCACTCACTCTCAAACCCTCTCTAAAACCCTAAAACTCTCTGAAGCATTCTCTGCAAGTTCTTCAATCTTCATCTTCTTCTTCACCATTGACGCTCAACAACAAGAAGTGTTTAACTTTTCACAACAAATGGAATCAAGTTCTACCGCTCAAACCTCAAACACTCAAACTCCAACCGTTACAGGCGTCACCATCACCCCTGTTTACAAAGAACCTCACGTTCTTGACCGAGAACGCCATATCAACCTTTCAACTCCTTTTGAAGGTTTGGATGTGTTGTGCGAATCGCTTGTTGATTTCGAAAACTTGAAGAGGAATGGCGTTGATCTCACTGAAGAGCTTCGTAAACAAGGATGGGAAAACTATTTCCAAAGGCTTTATGGTCCTATTTACCCACTTCTCGTCAAGGAGTTCTGGAGACATGCAGATGCAGATGACAACTTCATCGTCTCATATGTTCTGGGGGTGAAGATTGTTATTACTGAAGGGTCTATTGCCTCCTTGTTGAACATGGAGCGAAGTGGAGGAAAAAGGATTTACAACATTCCTCCTAGGTCAAAGCGCATTACTGATGTTATCAACCCAACAATCTTCAAACCCAACGTTGAAGGAAACCCTTCTAAAAACAAAGAGCTACACCAGAACCTCAGAGTGTGGCTGAAGATTATTCTGGGAACCATTCACCACCGTCCAGCCTCTAACTCTTCTGACTACATCAATGCATACCAGAAATGCATTCTGTACTGCATTCAGAAGGGTGTGAAGATCTCTCTCCCTGTTCTCCTTTTCAGATATCTGAGAGATTCGGTCAGAGAAACCAGAAATAACATGAAGCCCAGATCCTACATTCCTCTGGGAAGATTGCTATCTGATGTCTTCATTGAACATGGACTGGTAGACCATCTGGAAAAGACCAAATTGATGGATGATCTGGCAATAGATGTGGGGAAGCCTCTGAATGCCAGAAACCTCAAGAGTATGGGGATAATCAAGAAAATTCAAGTCAGGCCAACTCTGGATACATCCTAGGATAGTTTGAAAGATCAGAGGAAGATGCCTCATGGCCTTGCCAGATTCTTCAAAAATGAACCCAGAGACGCTGTTGCTATCTATCTTCATCGTCTGCTGGAAGAAGGTGTTGACGTCTCTGATTTCAGCCTCGACGACTGTCTGGACTCTGAAGAAGACTTCGTCAGATACAAGAGAGGTCTGTCTGAAAAGAAGGTAGCATCTCAGGCAAAGAAGGCCAGACTCGGAGAAACTTCTGGAAGCAAATCTTCAGCTCCTCTGAATATCTCTACTGGTAAGTCTGTTCCTCCTGTTACCTCTAATCCTCTGATGGCTTCTTCTAACCCTCTCTCTTCACAACCTATTTATACCACCTCTGATATTTCACCCTCAATCACCAGAACCTCCCAACCTACACCAGTTCTAAATATAGCCCGTACATTCATACCTCCCTCTGAACCTAAACAAACCCACCAAAGCACTTCATCTTCATCATCCTCAGCACCAGAATCACCCCCATATGTTTCCCTCTCATCTGACCCAGAATTTTCTGACCCTGATTCCCCAACCATAGCCACAATTTATGCTCATAGACTTGCTTCACAACAAACACAAACACAATCTGAAGCAACTTCACCTCCACCACAACAAACAACCACCATACCTTCTGAAAACCAACCCTCTGACCATCCCACTTCTGATATCAACCCACCAAACATCTCCGCTGAACCAGAACCAGAATCCGAACCTTTAGATTTAAACCCTCTTTATGCTTCACCTCAAACATCTGACCCTCAACCAGAAGCAGAATCTGAACCCCAACCTGAATCAGAATCTGAACCTCAAACTTTAAATCTCAGCCCTCCAAACTCTCCACCTCATACCTCTGAACCAGAACCTGAACCTGAACTTTCTAAACCTACCCTTAAGGAAGCCATCTTGATGATTGCAGAGGCTTCAGTTCAAAAGGTCGATTCTCTGGTCACTAACTCTGAAATCAGTGATGATCCTAAATCTGTAAGGACTCACTGGAACAGAGTCATTGGCTGGATGACATCTGAGGCCTTTAGACTGAAGAGCATATCTGAACAAGTCAGAAATGGCTACATCAGAAATGCTGAGGCAAGACTCCAGGAGAGACTTGCCAGAGAGGCTTAAGCCAGAAGGTTAGAGGAAGAGAGAATTGCAAGAGAAGCAGAAGAAGCAAGAAGGCTAGAAGAAGAAAGACTTGCTAAGGAAGCTGAAATCCTAAGGGAAAAGGAAGCTGAAGCCAAGGCTCTGGCGGATGCAGAAGCACAAGCTGCTGCAGAAGCTGAAGCACAGCAGGCTCTGACTCTGGGGGAGTCCTCTTCTGTGATCCCTATGGTTCTTCAGACTCTGAAAGAACTCAAGCAAGATCAGAATGAACTCCGGGCCAGAATGGACAAGCAAGATACTGTCAACGACAACATCCAGAACATGCTTGCTATGCTGCTTCAGAGAATGCCTCCGCCTCCGAACCCTTAGGCACTTAGGATTTATTTTTGCTTGCCTGTTGTCTTTGTTTTTGCTCTCTCTCTGAATCTGATGTTTTCTTGTTGCCTTTGTGCTTTTATATGAATTTCAGTTTTTATATGAATTTCAGTTTTTCTCTTTATTTTTTTTTCTATGTCTTTTTGATTCTGACAAAAAGGGGGAGAAGTCATTAATAGCTCTGATGAAAACATTGTTTGATACCTTAAGCATTCTGCAACATATCTTTTTCTTAAAAATAAAATTTATCTAACCTGGACTTAAGAAATTGCAGAAAGTTTCAGAAACCTCTGTACTTAAGAAACTCTGGTAAGAACTTCTGAACTCCCTAGCATTATCTCAGGGGGAGCTTCTGTCTATCTGACCTAATATTATTCATGTTTCATCTGCTAATTAAGGTTGTTTTGTCATCATCAAAAAGGGGGAGATTGTAAGAACAAAAATTGTTCTACAACAGATTCCTTGATTTTGATGATAACAAAGGATGAAACCAAAAATGGCACCCTAACGAAAAGTTTCTAAGTGTGCAGGATTCTAAAGAAAGAAGGAAGAAATCTGATGATGTCATCAGATACAAAACTAGATCAGATACAAATTATCAAATGATCAGAAGCATCTGAAGTGGAGACACGTTCAAGAAAGTCTAACTCTGAGCAAAACAGCAATACATTAGTAGCATCTGAACAAGAATACGCTATAGAAGTTTTGACTCTGAACAACGGTTGTCTAACTCCAGAAATTCTCAGCGCTATCTGAAGAAATCCATCAGAACTCAAAAGAGATTAACATCAGAAGCAAGATTTCAAGATTCTCCAGAAACACAAAATACTCTGAGCATGGAATTGCTAATCATGAAAGAGTAACGTTTAAGTCAAGAAAAGATTTGCAAATGGATTTCCTAATTGAGAAAGAGACGTTAATCTCCAACTTCAATAAAGAAAATACTACTTGTGGTAAGTAGTCATTTCAAGAAGAAAAAGTCATCCTGCAGAAGCTATTTATGTGATGGCGTAACTTCATCTCAATATCCACCAGTTTCAACTACTACCTCACTGATCTATATAAAGGATTGCAAATCAACATTCAGCAACACTACACATACAAAGAAAAATTATACTGAAACATCAACACAAGAAAACCTTCTTGCTCTCTAAATCTTCACGAAGCTTTTGCTTATGACGTGAATCACTTTGTTCATACTATTGTAATATTTGCTTTCTTAGAAGCACTCTAGATTACATAAATCTTTCATTTATTGTTTGTTGATTTCCTCAAGTGACTTAGTGTAGTCTGTAAACTTGAGAGGACTAAGAGATTTTTCTCTTAGACGTTGTTTGTAATCTTTCAAGATTAGTGGATTAAGTCCTTGTTGAAGGCGAAATCACCTTGGCCGGGTGGACTGGAGTAGCTTTGTGTTATAAGCGAACCAGTATAAAATCCTTGTGTGATTTTCATTTTGAAAAGCGCTTATTTTTCCAAACAATTCAAACCCCCCCTTTCTTGTTTTTCTCACCTTCATCCGTAACTGGATAACCATAAAGACAGTTGATGGATACTCCACGAAGCATGCTAAGGGACATGAGTGTCCTAGATGGAATTTGCTAATCCTGCGTAACATGATAAATGTCTATGGGCCCAATATTGAACTGGACAAGGGTGACACGGTCTATACCTTGTGTTCAATATAGACATAAGGGCAAAGGGGTAATTATACACATAATTATTATCACAGGAGGTTTTGTCAGATCACATGACATTTTCGTGACTTGGGTAGCAGTGATGTGTTGCTAGATACCGCTCACTGTTTATTATGTTAAATGCGTGATTTAATATAATTGCCAACGCCGCGAAAACCTATAGGGTCACACACAAAGGACGGATTGATGAGAGATAGAATAATTAAGGAACATCGTAAGGTACGGTGTACTTAAGCAGAATACGAAATATGATAAGGTACCAAATACTTAAGTGATTTTGGCATATTATGAGATATAGGCCAAAATGCACTTAAGTGGGCTTTTTGGATTGAAGCTCACACAAGTGGTTCTATAAATAGAGCTCTTGTGCAGAAGCTTTGTATGGGAATACAACACAACTGAAGAGTTGGAATTTCGTATCTCTCTCTCAGTCAAAAGCCTTCATTCATAACAGCTAGCACTGCGATTGAAGGAATCCGTTCGTGTGGACTGAGTAGAGACGTTGTCATCGTTCAACGTTCATGATCACCCTGTGGATCTGTATCAAAGGTTTTGATCATTATCATAGATCTGCACCAAAGGTTTGAATCGCCACAAGAGGTAACGATTCTATCACGGATCATGCCCATTCGTAAGGATCACTAAATGGAGAAATTTTAAATTCCGATGCGCCTTGGATGGCTATTCTCCAACAGCATCCTGAGTCCGAGTATCATTGGTCTTGGAATCTTTTTTCATCTCTTGTTGTGACCATCAACAATATCTCTTTTTCATGCTTTGTAAACTTTGCACCATTTTTTTGACTCTTTTGTTTTCAGGACAATCACTAGAGTAGTGACCATACTTCTGAAAATTGAAACATTGAATGTGACTTTTGTCAAGTTTTCGACCACCACCTCTTCCTCTACTTGTGACACCACCTTTGTGGTTACGTTGGTATGAAGGTCTCTTTGGATCGACGCATTTCCCTCTTGATGGTTTCCTCTACCAGTAAAATTGTTGTAGTCGCCTCTATCTTTTACTATCGAATCATTTCCCTTTGGTTTTCTTTTTTCTTGTTGATTGTGCATGCAAAGCCACATTACTTTTCAACTTTCTTTCAACTCTTTCAGTCATTCTTTGTTCATGAGATTCAAACGTCGCTTAAAGCTCTTCCTTTTTTAATGTTGAAAAATCTTTCGACTCTTATATGGCTACTACCATGTGGTCGAACTTTGGAGTCAATGACCTCAAGATCTTTGCAACAATTGATCTTGATGTCAATACTTCTCCACATACCTTAATTTGATTCACCAATTTTGTAACCCAAGTGAAAAAATTAGTTATGCTTTCACTTTCTTCCATCTGAAGAAATTCATATATTGTTTTATGCGTTTGTAACCTCACATCTTTCACCTTCTCAACGCCTCCAAATGATTTATCCATAACTTTCCATGCTTCTTTTGTTGATTCAACATCAGTGACCTTTTTGAAATTATCTACATCAACACATTGATGAATCTTAAAGAGAGCTTTATAATCTTTCTTCTTCAATGTGCAGACTTTTCTCCATCTGTTGTGTTGGCTGCATACGGTGTCACCCCCTCCTTCACAAGATCCCAAATATCTTAATAGCAAAAAAAATCTTTATCTACTTGCACCAATGCTCGTAATTCTATATTGATGATCTATTACTCCTCTTGTTCTCCATTCTTCACTCGTGTGAATCAACCACACCTTGGTTTCAAGATTTCATTACATAATGATGATGAAAGAAGAAAATTAAATTAAATTTGAGGAAGAAAATTTTAGGGTTTTTACGAGAGAGGGAAGAAGAAGAACTTGTTTCTGCAGAGTTTCTCTCTACTCTCAAGACTGAGTTTTTTTTGTTTATTCAACTGTGCAACTGCACTTCTATGTTGTGTTGTTTTACAATCAATAATAGGGTACCTCCCTATTCATAGACTGAGATTGCTTGCACTCCAAACAATCTCTAACAAACTAACTAACTCAAATAAAAAACAAAATAAAGCCAAATCTAACGAATATGTCGAAGACGCACTTCTTTCGACATTTTGACAACTATTATAAATTTGACACAGAGCATTTCGACAACAACTGACTATGTCGAAATTGTTCCATTGACACAATAAATTACATTCTCACCAATAACTTCTAAATAATTCTAAATGCATAGTTTCTTTTTTAATTATTAAAG
Source organism: Lathyrus oleraceus (assembly GCF_024323335.1). Classification (NCBI taxonomy): domain Eukaryota; kingdom Viridiplantae; phylum Streptophyta; class Magnoliopsida; order Fabales; family Fabaceae; genus Lathyrus; species Lathyrus oleraceus. Next base: position 590,699,308 of record NC_066583.1, on the reverse strand, counting down.
CACTTTTTAGAAGCATAAGGTGTGTTTGAAGCAAGAGGAAGGAACACCCATGATACAATATTTTGATAAATCGACATGGAATCTAAATAGGATCTAAAAAGACACTTATAAAATGAGAAATGATATTCCTACACCAAAATCATACATTTGCACCGTATTTCACTGTTCATCAAATGTTATAATAATTTTTTTTTTAAAATAAAATATAAAAAATATATTTTTTTTAAATTAAATAATATTGATATAAAATTATGTGATTAACCAACTTCATAATTTTATTAACCAATCTTTTACGTTGTATTACCTAACTTTGATGACTGCTCAAAATTAATTTTGGATACTTGGACGTTTATTAACCAACTTTGTAATTTTAATAACCAATTTTTTATTTTTTATTAATCAACTTTGGTGTACTAGTAAAAATTATTTTTAATATTTTGACGTGTATTAACCAATTTCATCACTTTATTAATCAATTTTTTCATTAATCAACTTTATTTCACTACTTTAAAGGCACGGTTCGTGGGTACTGTTCGCGTATTGTTCATACATTGTTCACACATTGTTCATACTTTTTTTTAATTTAAAAAAACAAAACACTATTCATCGTATAAATACAGTGAATAATATATACGGTGTATGTATTTGATGTAAGAAATGATGTAGGAATAGCATTACTGAAATTTAAAATATCAAATCATTTACATATAAAAAAAATATACTTTAAAAAATGTCTTATAAGTTCATGTCGTGAAACAAACGAGTTTAATCTAAAGAGATGAATCCAACGAATTGAACTGAATTGTTCGCAAATTTATAACGAGTCGAATTTAAGCTTTAAAAAAATTCTTGACGAACTCGAACCGAGATTTGAGTTGAACTAATTCTTAACGAGTCGAGCTGAAGTGAGTTCAACTCAACTCGACTCATTTACAACCCTAATCTCATCTATCATCTTTCAACTTCTGATTTAATGTTTTTGTAAGGTGGATTAATTGCATAACATTAAATATAAGCACTCAAATGATTGCATCCAACTTGTATCTTTCGTTTCAAAGTGTGTCAAAGTTTGTCCGTTACAAGTGTATCAATATCTAACAAATGTTAAATCTCCTCTAAATTGACATATATTGACAATAAGTCAAGTGTAAAAGTAAACCATGAACATGAAAAACTTCTCTTAAAACATCAACCAAAGCAAGTTGTATGTGCAAAACAAAATATATAATATGAAATAATGAATACATTTCATTCAACCCTTATCTCACACTACTGGCATCATGATATCCTTGTTCAAGGATATCTAAAACATCAAAATCGTGCCGAGGAAGAACATCACAAACTATTTCCATATCAAATTGGGACAAATATTATGATAACTCGGGAGGAATGTTATGCGTGATGTTGAGCACCCATAGTAGGGAATAAATATACAAGGCATGTGTCAAATACTCATATTTTTTGCTTTGGTTTGAAAATACTCATATCCTTAACATGAGTTAAACCAATTCATGTACATTTGCAATTATAATCTCATAAGCCTACTAAGAGTTTGAGCCCTTGTAATCTGTTTGTAGAAATTTTAAAACTCAAACTTTCAATTCTTGTTTCCCTTTTTCGTATCCAAGAATATCAGGCTTCAACACAATTCCATCATGAAAATTATTATTGCCACAAGAGTTAACCAATTTTCCATTGAAGTGGCTACCCTAGAAACAGTTATTGAAATCAAAAAGAAAATAGAACAAATCCATGGTGTTCCGGTGGCTTACCAAATCCTAACAGTTTCTGGATGGGAACTAGTTGATGGATTAGACATGGAAGATTACCCAATAATCACTGAAGGCACAAAAGTTGATCTCACCATCAGGTCAGGGGAGTCATATTCCATTAACTATAACAAGAAAATCCAAATAACATTAAAGTTTCCATCTAGACAGACTAACATAGAGGTGGACCAGACCGATACCGTTCGTAGCTTGAAGGAAAAAATTCACATCATCGCTAATATCCCCATCAAAAGAATGTCACTTTTCTTTTTGGGAAAGAAACTGGATGAAGATTTTCGAAACCTAAATGAGTATGGTATTTGTGAATTTTCTGAAATTATTGCGTTCCTCAAGACCACGAATCAGTCCAAAGAACCATCATCTAAGAAGGTGAGCTTTGTGGTTCAAACTTCCTCTAGTTTGCTTAATGCAGCCACCATTCCAGTGGAGATGAGGGATATAAGCACTATTAATGACTTGAAGCAGTTGCTCATAGGTAGAAAAATTCTGCCGGTTGATGACTATTTGTTTATACACAGGCAGAGGATTATGCGTGATAGTTGTAGCCTTAGGTGGCACGGAGTTGAAAATGGCGACTATCTCTACGTGTTCAAAGGGACGGCTAGTCGTTGTGGGTAAGATTGAAGTTATCATAACAATTATAGATTTATGTCATAGGTTGTTTTGTACATTGTTTGTCACATTTAGAACAGAGAGCTGAACAGCATTCTACATTAAATTTTGTTGTTTTATTCATAAACATGTTTAAATTTTAATTTTTTTTTACTATCTCTACTTGTTATATCAGATGATAGTTCTATTCATTAGATGCAAATATTTCTAATGAAACTGATAACAAAAGTGATTGTAAGAAATTGTAACTTGCATGCCACTGCTTCTACTTTAGTCATTGTATGTAATCACCAAAAATACTTTGCGAAAAGCTATCGGATTCTAGACACATCTCTTGTTAGTTGGCAGAATGACTCATTTGGATTTGGATACATTGCTAATGATAAGCAAGCTGTTTAAGAATAACATCCCTATCCAATAAATCATTTGCTATTCCCTCTACTAAATTTTCCCCTAGATAGGTAACAAATGAAGGCAGGGTGTTTTTTTCCATAAACAACCTGAAATAGCAAAGCACCTGGGCCTGGATCTTATGAATCCTAACATACATTTGATGTGACTTATCAGACATGTATTTTATCATAATTTTCTTCATTGATTGACGTTTGTAACTCTGCACTTTTCCCTCTAGAATGCTTTTAATACTATAAAAGATTAATTAAAATATGCAAACAAAACAGTTGATATTCGATAGAAAATAAACTCTTTGGTCAACAAACTAGTCTTTCTATTTGTGTGATATCGCAAGGAAAATGAAATTTCAGCAATAAGCCGCCATTATTTTGGCAGCAATGAGTTTCTTACAAACACTTACAACAATGTAGTATCTCCCATGTTGATATTTCTACCAAATTATTGGACTTAAGATTCCTCAAGGGACACAAATAATGTAAAAGTAAAAATACCTTGAATCTTTGATTGTAGAGATAGAACATTAAATTATCTTTGTCGGATCTCCATTAGTAGCCTCTGAGTTCCAACTAGTTGAATTAAGATTTTCATCGTGGGGATCAGCCCCTGCTTGCCAGCATAGTTCAACAACAGCAGGGATGCGATCAAAGCCAAACCTTTGGTTATGCCTAATAACACTTTAGAACATGTGTTTAAGGTGAAACGTCTCAACCGGAACATAAACAAGTAAATCATATCAGAAACTTGCTTTCAAGATGTTGAAACCAAACTTTCAACAAAAGGGGTGAGATTAAACCAAGGTATGCTATCTAAAACTAGATCAAGCACTATTGCTCTATTATTTCTCCTACTATAGAGAACTAGTTGTTGAATCTCAATTGCCAATATCAGCATATCCCCATTCTGAAAAGCATGTAATGGCAACAAATTAACAAATCCATAGCAAACATAGGTATGAAGTAGATTATAACAATCAAATTTAAGCAAATTCATCCAAGACTCTTCAACTCCAAATTGGAATTCGGAGCCTGGTCAGAATAGTGAAAACGGCATCGTTTTTTGGACAAAAACCTTGTTGCTGAGTTCCATAATAAGAGATGGAACTCTCGGAAGTATGGAGATAATAGATCAAACAGATAAATCCAGTGCAAGAACCAATGGTAGCATAAACACGTTTAAAATCAAAAGTGAAACTGACGGTATTGATCTAGGGTTTCCCGTGTATGTGGAAGGGATTGAGTAGGGCAATTATAGATCCACTTGACAAATCACGCGGACCAAACAGTCACGGGCATCTACACAATTATAGATATAGGGGCTTGTTACGAGATAGCGTAGGGAGTTGGTTTGGAGGCTTTTTCAAAAACATTGGTTCTTGCAATGCCATTATAGTTGTACTGTGGGATTTAGATTCTTTAAATTCGTCTCATTATACTTATTATGGCAATTCTAATTTGTGTTTTAAGGATACAAACAAATTCTTAAAAATTGTGTATTGAATTTATTAAAAATTTATAATTAATAATTTTATTTATTTTTTCAAAATAAATTTTTTATTTTGGATTTGTTAACGTATATCTTTGGGCACAAGTTAGTATTATCCTACTTTTTATATTATTTTAATCTTACAATTATTTAAACAATTCATCTACATTTTTTAAATATCTATACAACTCATCAATATTTTAAAATGGATCTCATTAAACTGTATACTACATATTTATTTATACATGTATATTTTAATTCAATTTTGATCTAATGCAAGCTCTTTACTTCGTGAACTTTTGAAAAATTAAAGAATGACTTATTTGTAAAATATCCTAACAACACTGACCAAGTGTGTTTGGAATTGGTGAAAACACGGATAAAAATATGTGATATTTATTTCAAACAATAATTCTTATTTTACCTATAATATCCTTAATTATTTATTACATTCATTTTACTTTTTTTCTCTATGTAATAATTCTTATTGTGATAAAATTGTAATTAACACTACCTTGAATTTTACCAATGACAATTAAAAAAAAACAATGTTTCATCAGAAATGGACATTTAAAAAGGAACGGAGGGAATATCTTTATAACCGATTGATATGCGTTGTCAGGATAAGGATCATCACTTTCCTTTAAGTTTAATTAAAATATAACATACTATTAAATATCAAGTGTATTATAGTATTTAATGAGATCCATTTTAGAGTTAGATTGAATGTATTATGGTATTTAATAAGACTTATTTTAGAGTGTAGAGTTTTTGATGAATTTTATAGATACTTATAAAAGGGATTAATTATTATGTATTGTCGGTGTAAAAAGATTTACATTGTCAATTCATTATCTTTGCATTACTTTATAGATTTTTAAAATAAAAGTCAAGTTTATTTCAATATCCAACCTCCTTTTACACTGTCAGGATATTTCAATTAAATCATTTATAAAATATAAATGTGTTATTTAAATAATTGAGAAATGTGAAATAATATAAAAAGTATAATTGAGTCCATTTAAAGAATACAAATGAATATGATTGAGATTTTTTCCTCATAAGGTATCGTAATAGGAAGCCTCCACTTCATTTTCTTTTCATTCTAAGAACATTTTTCTTAGGAAGATTTCTCTATGAGACACCACCTTTCTCTTTTGGATCAGAGGATAAAAACATTTTAAAATCTATAGTTGAGTGCTTTGAGAAACGATTGTTATTACAGTGTTTCAAACTTGAGGTTGTAAAGCACTCATCATCACGAGATAAATTTTTAATCTTTACTACCCAATTTTTTTAGTTCTCTTGCATTAGTAAAACACAAGTTATTTTTAAGAGTCCATATAACTTCGATTTATGATTTTTACTTATAAAACAATAAAAGGCAATATGATTTGAATGACAAAACATACTAAAGGACTTAATAATATTTTCAAGTTGATATCCTAATCCAACTTTATTATTACCTAAATTTATATTTAGATAAATCTATTCCTTTAAAAAAATTGTTAGGAATTGCATATATATATCTTCAATTTTATATTTTAAAACTTCATAATCTTCGATGTGTAGATTTTACATACTTGATAGATTTATGTTTATATTATCATAAAAAATAAAAGCAAAGTTTATACTTCAGATATGTTCTCTCCCTTAATTCTTAATTTTTTTGGAAAGTGATGACCTATATCTAGAGGAGGAAAACTAAATACAAATAGTTCTAGAAGTGTTAACCCCTTATAGATCACGAAGTAATAACAAAAGTTCAGTTGGACAGCCCTTGTAATGCCGTAAACCATGATCATGGCTAATACTGAAGTTAGTCATTGTGTCTACAAAACTACTGGCTTCACGAAACAGATGATAGATTCGTGAATAAATTGAAAAAGTGATACAGATATAACTCCTAGTGGTGAAATTAGTAATGAGCAGCCCACTGTTTTGCAGTCCAACACTGCTGAAGTTAAGCCCACTCGTACTAAGAGGATTCCTTCTAAGTACAATGACCACTTGCTTTATTAATGAATACTATATTTTTCTAGTTGCATTTTATTCCCTTATTCCTAATATGTTTCTAGAAGGCTGTGACTCAGCCAAGTTTGTTAGGATTTGCTTAGCTGTGAGATCTCTCACTAGATTCTCTATTGCATTTCCTTATATGTTGTAATTGCTCTTGGAGCAGATCATGAATGAAATTCTGTTAAGAAAACTCTCTTCTCTCTCTTTATACTTGCTTGAGAAGGTTTGCTCAGTCCTTAAAAACTGAGCACTATCATTTGGTACTTTCATTATGTTGAATTCATCCTTCTTCCATGACTCCACCACCAGATCCCGTCGCTGATCTAACTCGTCAAGTCACCACACTCACCACTCAGCTTGATGCTATGCGTAAACGCTTCGACGACACCGCTCCTTCCGGTGGTTCTCGTTCCAGCGTCGATTCGCAACACTGTCCTCGTCTCAAACTCGATGTCCCTCGCTTTGATGGTACTGATACACATGGAAGCGTTTACGCATAGCAGGACATTGCTCGTTCTTCTCGTCCACGACCATCACCACCACCGTGGCATTCTACGTTTGGTTCTCGTCCTTCACCAAAGCCTAATTCCGACCCTCCCTCCACGGCGACGTCTTCGCAAGGCTTACTCCCTACCCCACCTGCTAAGCCTCGATTTAGGCATCTTTCTGGGGCGGAATTGGATGATAGACGTAGCAGAGGGTTATGTTCCAATTGTGACCAACCTTGGTCTAAGCAGCACAAATGTGGTGCCTGTATTTTTTTGATGGTGGCTAATGATGATGATTTTTCTTCTGTGACAGGTGATTTAGAAGTTGCGGTGGCTGAATTGGTTGACGGCGGCGTCACGCCGGAGGACACCTCGATTCACGCCGCTCAATTGAGCTTGCACGCTCTTTCTGGCGACCAAGCTGCTGACACCTTTCGACTTTCGGGTCGGATCTCCTTGGAACCAGTGGATATTCTTGTTGATAGGGGTAGTACCCATAATTTCATTAAAGAGACTATTGTTGCAGCTTTGGGCCTGAAGTTGAGCCCAATTGATCCATTCCGGATTTTGGTGGGTAGTGGCCAAGAGTTGTTATGTTCTCATATTTGCCAGGGGGTGTCAATAGTAATGCAAGGCCACTCATTCTCCATGGACCTATTTGTTTTGGGTTTGCGGGGTGCTGATGTAGTGCTGGGAGCCCAATGGTTGAAAAGGTTAGGCCCAGTTTTAATGAATTATAATTCCCTTACTATGACCTTTTTTCACAACAATACTTGTGTCGAGTTAAAAGGAGATTCACCCACTCCTACTGTAGGCTTACATCACTTCCAAAGGCTTACGAGACTTGACCCAGAAGCCCAATTATTCTCCCTTCATATCACCAGTCCATATGATACACCTACTCAACCCACACCCACCCACTCACCTTCCTTACCCGATACAGACCACCTTGACCCAGATTTCATTTCCCTCATCTCTAAACACTCTTATCTATTCACTGAACCCTCCACCCTCCCCCCATATCGTCCCACCGACCACACTATCCCCCTCTTACCTCAATCCACACCAGTAAACGTCCGACCCTACTGTTACCCCCATTCCCAAAAACTAGAAATTGAATCCCAAGTGGCCAAGTTTTTGAAGAGAGGGTGGATACAACCTAGCACAAGCCCTTTCTCATCTCTAGTGCTTCTGCTTAAAAAGAAAATGGTTCTTGGCGTATGTGCATCGATTACCGTGCCCTGAATGCAATTACAGTCCCGGATCGCTTTCCCTTGCCAACCATCGACGAGTTATTGGATGAATTGGGTAGGGTCAGGGTATTTTCCAAGTTAGACCTTACTTCTGGTTTCCATCAGATACGCTTGGCTCCGGGTGATGTTCCTAAGACCGCCTTCCGCACTCACGACGGCCATTATGAGTATCGTGTTATGCCGTTTGGCTTGTGTAACGCTCCGGCAACCTTCCAGGCTACGATGAACGACATATTTCGTGAGTTGCTGCGTAAATTTGTCATCGTCTTCTTTGATGACATCCTGGTCTTCAACTCTTCACTTGATACACATTTGGATCATCTGACGCAGGTCTTTACTATCTTGGCTAATCACAAATTTCACTTGAAACCCACAAAATGTTCATTTTGTCAAAGTCAGATTGCTTACTTGGGCCATATTGTTTCTGAGGGCACGGTGGCACCTGACCCACTTAAGATACAGGGAGTGGTAGATTGGCCAACTCCTAAATCAGTGAAGAGTTTGCGTGGATTTCTTGGCTTGTCTGGTTTCTATCGGAAGTTTGTGCAGGGGTATGCTACTTTGGCTCACCCTCTAACTTCATTACTTAAGAAGAATTCCTTTGAGTGGTTTGATCTTGCTCAGCAGGCTTTTGATGAGTTGAAGGTTGCTTTGGCCACAGCACCGGTTCTTGTGTTGCCGGATTTCTCATTGCCTTTTACAGTGCAAACTGATGCTTCTGGGTATGCTATAGGGCTGTTTTGTTACAAAATGAACACCCTATCGCCTATTTTAGTAAGTTGTTTTGTCCTCGTCTCTCTAAAGCTTCAACTTATATTCGAGAGCTTCATGCCATTACTTGTGCCGTGAAAAGATGGCGTCAATACTTGCTTGGTCATTACTTTATAATCCAAACTGATCATCGTAGCTTGAAGGAGTTGCTTACTCAAGTGATACAAACCCCATAACAACAATTTTATTTATCCAAAATCTTGGGGTACCATTATGACATTCAGTACAAGCCCGGGAAGACGAATACTGTTGCGGATGCCCTGTCTCGTTGTCAAGAACCCCATGTTGCTGAGTTGAATGTGCTATCCACCCCTCAGTTCTTGCTCATTGATGATTTGCGAAAAGAATTGAGTTCGGATGTTGACTATCAGACTAAGTGTCAGCAAGTTGCTGTTGATCCCTCTCTTGCTCTGGATTACACTGTTTCTAATGGGTTATTATTGCACAAAGGGCGCATTTGGATCCCTTCTACATCTCGTTTCAAGGCCCTGTTGCTTAAGGAATTCCATGAAACTTCTATTGGAGGCCATGCAGGGGTTGTCAAGACTCTCAAGCGCCTTTCCGCTAATTTTTGTTGGCCTGCAATGCGCTAAGACATCAAACAGTTTGTGCGTGAATGTGCCACTTGTCAATAGATTAAATATGTGACAAGTAAACCAGGGGGGCTACTCCAGCCACTGCCCATTCCGGTACGTATTTGGGAAGACATTTCCCTTGACTTTGTCACCGGGTTACCTGCTTCTAATGGGTTTACAGTTCTGCTTGTTGTGGTGGATCGTTTCTCCAAGTATGTGCACTTAGGAGCATTGCCTTCTAATTTCACTGCATATAAGGTGGCTGATTTATTTGTCAATATTGTTTGCAAATTACATGGGTTGCCAAGGAGAATTGTTTCGGATAGAGATCCGGTGTTTATTAGCAAATTTTGGACTGAGCTGTTTAAGTTCTGAGGCACTCTCCTTCGCATGAGTTCGTCTTACCATCCTCAAACGGATGGCCAAACGGAGGTTACTAATCGCACAATTGAGCAATATTTGAGGGCATTTGTTCACCACAAACCCTCTTTTTGGCATAGATTCCTTCCTTGGGCAGAACTGCACTATAACACCTCCTTCCATTCCGCTGCTGGTCTGACACCATATGAGGTGGTTTATGGTAAGCCACCCCCTCTATTCCCTCTTACGTGGCTGGCACGTCTGATTTGGCTGCTTCTGATGAGTTGTTGAGCTCACGTGACGCTATCCTAGACCTTCTTAAGAAGAATTTGACTAAAGCTCAGTCTACCATGAAGTCCATTGCTGATGGTAAACGTAGAGATGTTGCTTATGAGGTTGATTCCTGGGTATATGTCAAACTGCAGCCATATCGACAGGTCTCTCTTTCAGGTATCAAATACAATAAGCTGCATAAGAGGTATTATGCTCCCTTTCGTGTGCTCGCTCGCATTGGACCCGTAGCTTATAAATTAGAGCTCCCTTCATATTCAAAGATTCACGATGTTTTCCATTGTTTGCTTTTGAAACCTCATGTTGGTCCACCACCTGCTGAGAGTGGACAGCTTCCTGTTGATTCTTTAGGGAATAATCCTATACTCACTCCTCTGGTTATATTGGATAAGCGGATCGTTATAGTTTATGGCAGCCCTCAACAACAAGTTCTGGTGCAATGGATTGGTTTAGCACCAGAGGAGGCATCATGGGAAGCTTGGCAGACAATGCAAGAAGTTTACAACCTTGAGGACAAGGTTGAATTTGAAGGGATGGGTATTGATACAGATACAACTCCTAGTGGTGGAATTAGTAATGAGCAGCTCACTATTTTGCAGCCTAACACTGCTAAAGTTAGGCTCACTCGTACTAACAGGATTCCTTCTAAGTACAATGACCACTTGCTTTATTAATAAATACTATATTTTCCTAGTTGCATTTTATTCCCTTATTCCTAGTATGTTTCTAGAAGGCTGTGACTCAGTCAAGTTTGTTAGGATTTGCTTAGCTGTGAGATCTCTCACTAGATTCTCTATTGCATTTCCTTATATGCTGTAATTGCTCGTGGCGCAAATGATGAATGAAATTCTGTTAAGAAAACTCTCTTCTCTCTCTTTATACTTGCTTTAGGAGGTTTACTCAATCCTTAAAAACTAAGCAGCATCAAAAAGAAAATTGTGAGGTAACAAATTTCAACTCGTAATGACAGAACCTTAAAAAATCTATAATCTCATAACAAACAAATGACCATTGGATGAACCGTTGAAATCTACTAAACCTAAAACTATTCTTAATCTGTAATAAACATCAAAGTACTTGACCTTATTAAATAGGATTGACTATAAAAACAAAACGATTCCATTAACTAATCAAACTCATAAACGAGATACAAAGACATTCGAATTACGTTTTTTTGGCATACATTGAATAACTCTATGACACATGAGAGGTGTGCCAAATCTAAGTTACCCACACAGAACCAAAAAACACAAATTCTAACATCTAAGCTTTCTTTGGAGATTTCCTGGCCTTTGATGGAGACTTGGGAGTTGTAGAAGCACTTTGAGTCTTCTTAGGCAAAAGCACAGGGTTAATGTTAGGAAGAACACCACCATGAGCAATGGTAACACCAGCAAGCAATTTTCCAAGCTCTTCATCATTCCTCACTGCCAACAACAAATGTCTTGGACTAATCCTGTTCTTCTTGTTATCACGTGCCGCATTTCCAGCCAACTCAAGAACCTTCACGCAAACAAATTTCAAAATTAGGGTTCAGATTCAATTTACAAAGTTCAAACTCCAGTAGCAGTGAAAAAATGAAACTGAAGATTGAAAGAGGAGTTAATTAACCTCAGCAGCAAGATACTCGAGAACAGCGGCTAGGTAAACAGGAGCACCGGTACCAACACGCTGAGCATATCTACCTTTCTTCAAGAAACGGCCGATTCTTCCGACGGGAAATTGAAGTCCAGCTTTGACGGATCTTGTGACAGACTTCTTCCTTGGTCCTCCTCCTTTCCTTCCAGCAGCTCCAACCATTTTGAAATTCAAAAACTAGATTCAAGCTGTTGATTCGCTTTGTTGGTAAGAAATGCTGCGAATTGAAGATGGTGAGATAAAATTGAATTAGGTGTTGGTTAGGTTTTATAGTTCCCCGGTAACTATAAGGATGTTGCTCTGAAAAACAACTCCACCGTTAGATTAATGGCTCGCCCTCACTGACGTGGCGATCCGTGTCTCTTAAAACTGACCAATGAGGACTGATTAGGCGGTCCCCGCTTTTTTTATTGAAGTTGCCTTTTTGTAATTTTGTTTTATTTTTGTATAGTAAACTAGAGTAGATTCTTGTAATGTGTAATCCAATTTCTTTTGGATGCAAAAGTCGCATCTAGATATAAATCACATTTTATTTTAGTTTCTCTATATGCAACTTTTGTTATTTTGAAAATAACTTTTTTATGTATTATTTTATTCAATTTTTAATAATTGACATTAATAATAACTAGATATCCGTCGGTGCGATGCACGGATATATTTCTTTAAGGATCCATCATTTAATTTTATAAGTATTATTTGAAAATATTTGACCAATTTAAAGTGGGCATTCTCAATTTGATAATCATTTGTTTACAGTTTTATCTTGCTAAAATAGATTTTCATACGCAATCATCAACTATAAAAAATTTCAACTTAACTTTCTTATTGTACGCTTTTGTTATTCGTTATTTTTGTCTTATGAGAATATCCAAGGCAACTAATATTTCCTTGTCTAAATCAACTAATTCATCCGAAATCATATTCCAATAATGGTCAGATGAAATTTCAACTTGTCTTTGAATTCAATTTGATTGTAAGTAAATCTCGATAGGCAAAACTGCGTCATGACCAAACGTGAGTCAAAGTGGAGTAGAGTTAATTGCCTCTTTAGGGGAATTTAGACAAGTCCATAATACTTGGTCTAAATTCTTATGCCAATTTCATGGCTTCTAACCTACAGGTCTTTTAATCAAGCTTATTTTAATTTTATTGGTTACCTCGACATGGCCATTCGTTTAAGCATAATAGGGAGTAGATGTTAAAAGTTTGATTTCTCAATATGAAGCAAACTTGACCATCTTTTGACCAGTAAAAATTGTACATTGGCCAGTGGTTAAAGTTTCAGGAATTCTGAACCAGTAAATGATGTGGTTTTGAATGAAATTGATTATTGTTTCCTGATCAACGTTGATCAGAGGAATAGCCTCGACCCACTTGGTAAAATAATATATACCAACCAAAATGTGCATATGACCTTTGGATGATTTAGGTCAAACTTCACCAATTAAGTCTAACGTTCAGCCTCTGAATGGCAAAGGGCTTAACAATCGAGTGCAACTCACTTGTAGGAACATGTTGAATACCTTCATGTTTTTGACTTAAAATAATCTAAACATATAAAATATGTCAATCAAAACGAAAGAAATAACTTCCTATAACACAGAAGTATTTCATAATTGAGTTTTCTTTGAATATCAGAAAGTCTGGTTATCAGCCTTGTATCAGAACTCGATTTGTCGGAACTTATATACGCCTGGTCAAATCAATTCAGCTTGGTTAATGCCTTCTGAAAAAGTCTTAACTCTTCAAAAAAATATGATGAACTTATTCAAAGTTCCCATAAAAGTTACGAGAGTCAGAAATAAGAACGTTAAAGGCAAATGTTTGGGTGTAAAATTAGAAATAGGTATATCAAAGTCGTATCACTCTTCTCCCCATTTGTCATCAATCAAAAAGAAATAAAATAGACAAAGTAAAAACCAAATTGAATTTCATTTCATAGAAAAAGGCATAAGGTACAGAATCAGAAATAATAAAAACTTAAACTTAAGAAAAATTTAAAATTAAGGTTTTAATGAGGGGTGGCAATTTGGATAACTTGGCATGAAGCATCCATTAAATTTTGTTGTTCGTTTCAATTGGTTCCTTGAACATCTCATCTTGTTTGTCCAACCGAGTCCTTAAAACTTCATTCTCTTGCTTCAACTCTTGCAGAGTCTTCAAAACTAGAGGAATGAGTTCAGAACCAGAGCCCTCAACTTTTATGGATTGATGTGTTCCAGAAGATGTTGCAATTGCAGTTTCTTGAGCAGCAACAGGACCTGCCACTTTCAGGTGCAAAGAGAAGAAGTGTTGGAGGAACCTTATGAAGCAAATATACAATATTACTAGAGAACTTGGCATGGAAGTTCCTTTGAGTATCCTTTAATTAAAGGAATTCCAACTCCCTAGAATTGAAATCAATTCGTCTTATGAAGTTATTACACAAAGTACGAACTTCATAGAGGTTTGCATTAAAGATAATAACTTCAGTGAAAAGGTTCATTCTAACAACATCCTCACTTTCAAACTGTATGAATAATTCATCCAAAACTGTGAGGCGAATGTTGGTTTGATGGGGGTTTGGTCAGAATAAATATGAGGTGTTCTGTCATGGACAACAATGATCACAACATCTGACTCAAAACTCAGAATTATTATAATCTAATTCTACAATGAGAGCGTCAAAGTCAAAGTCATGGGGCTCTTAGTGAGTGGTGTTCTCTGGTTGTTGGTTTTCAGATTGAATTGGTGAAGAAAGGTTTTCTAATTGACTTATTTGGTATAGATGGGATAGTGGAAGTTGTGGTTGAGGTGTAAGTATGATAATGGATATAAGGGGTTCAGAAAGTGATGGTATGGGAAATGGAATGGAATCATTTGGATTAATAGTTTATGGAGCAAAAACATTTGGTTCAACAGGAACTGTTTCAGAGAGAACTTGTTCAGAAATAACTTGTTCAAACTGAGCAGTTTCAACATGAATAGTTATGGAAGTTGTCTGACGAGGATTGGTTATAAAACCAAAAGTATTTGGATTTGGGGTATGTGAAAGAATAATGGTAGATGTAAATGATGAACTGTTATCAACAGGTTGAAATTGAGTTTCAAAAGGAACAGACTTACTTGAGACAATTCCAGCAAAAGGAGTAGCAATTGCAGGTATGGGTTCTTCAGCAGGAGTGTCCAGAGTCCTCCTAGCAGAACTAGAAGTCTTAACCTTCTTAAATGTTCCATCAGAATACTTCTTAGAACTCTTCATCTTCCTTTAGAAAGAGTTTCAAAAGCTTTGTCCTGAGCACCTTCTTGATAGCTAGCAAGGTAATCTATTAGAACATTCAGAGGATCTTGCTTTGGGAAGATTGGAAAGTCTTCTAAAGGGATCCTTATGTTGGAGATAGCTTCCTTTGGAACTTCAACATGGTTGCTTGTCAATTACGATATAATGGTCATGTTCTTCAGACTTATGGCATTGAACATCTTTCTAACCTGAGGTTCTAACTCTTTTGTGATCTGAGCTTTTCTTAGAGAGTTTATCAACTTGCTTTCCATCAGAATATTTGATATCATTCTTCCAAGGGGAATCCAAAACCTCTTCTTCTTGCTACCATCTCTGGTTTCCATCACCGTGTCCCTTAGGTATTGAAAGAGAAGTGAAGGGAGATTCATTTTTTCCTAGTAGTAATATAGTAGGGAACATATTGTTGGTTATCATTGATGTAGTTTGCAGAATTCGTTTGCTTTCTGTGATGAACACACCCAAGAAGAATTATGTCTCTCACGGGCGACGTATATTGGTTCCTTCTCGAGTTGTCAGCACCGGAGGTGTTCTTTTTTGTGTTACAGACCTTCCTCACAACATTATTTTCCTCGCCCTTAATGTAGCATTATGCTCACGTCACTACCTTAACCAACATCGTCATCGATCTTTGGGCAAAGGATTCATTGAAATGTCTCTATCTAATATCATTATGGAACTCTCCTGCAAACATTTCCTGGTTAGGGTGGATCACTTTGATGGTCGTCTCATTGAAGCGGAGAAGATATTCCCTTAATGACTCTGATGGACCCTAATGGACCCTGATGTATGTTGAACAGATCAATGGTAGTTAGCTTATGGTGCTTGCTTGTGGCGAATTGATGAAATGAAATTCCCCCATTCTTTTTTTTTTAAATCACTTGGATAATCTATCATAATATTACATTTTATAACAAAGAAAAACATTAAGATTTAATTTAGTAAAAGCAAAATTATTTCAAATTGAGTGTACAATTATTAGTTCATGTTTCAATTATTTCAATTATGTTCTTTCTTTGTCGTTAAATATACTAATTTCAATTATCTTAGACAATGTTAATTTTTCAAGAAAAGAGAATTATAGGCTATAAGAATTAAATATTACAACATCAAAAAAAAAGCTACCATCAAGCACAAAAATATAGTAATCATAAGCATGGTACAAAATTTCATGTTGCAAAGGCAAAACGTTCGAACAACATTTGAAATCTACTACAGCTTAACTATCGCTAATCTGCCATTTGCAATTAACATTTGAACTTAATAAACAACAAAATAATAAACAAAATGTTTTCATTAATGAGTCAAACTCTTAAACGAGAGACAGACATTCGAATTACATTACTTGGAATACATCAAATAACTTTTGCCACACGAGAGGTGTGCCTAATCTAAGGTATCCACACATCACAAAATGGAACAAATAAACCACAATCTCTAAGCTTTCTTTGGAGATTTCCTGGCCTTGGATGGAGATTTAGGAGCAGGAGCAGAACTTTGAGTCTTCTTAGGCAAAAGCACAGGGTTAATGTTAGGAAGAACACCACCATGAGCAATGGTAACACCAGCAAGCAATTTTCCAAGCTCTTCATCATTCCTCACAGCCAACAACAAATGTCTTGGACTAATCCTGTTCTTCTTGTTATCACGTGCCGCATTTCCAGCCAACTCAAGAACCTTCACACCAAAAAATTCAAAATTAGGTTTCAGATTCAAATTTACAAAATTCCAACTCAGTAGCAATGAAAAAACGAAACTGAAAAGGAAAGATGAGTTAATTTACCTCAGCAGCAAGATACTCGAGAACAGCGGCTAGGTAAACAGGAGCACCAGTACCAACGCGCTGAGCATATCTACCTTTCTTCAAGAAACGGCCGACTCTTCCGACGGGAAATTGAAGTCCAGCTCTGACGGATCTTGTGACGGACTTCTTCCTTGGTCCTCCTCCTTTCCTTCCGGCAGCTCCCACCATTTTGAAATTCAAAAACTAGTTTCAAGCTGATGATTCGCTTTGTTGGTAAGAAATGCTGCGAATTGAAGATGGTGAGATAAGATGGAAACAGGTGGTGGCATGGTTTTATACTTACATGGTTTATAAGAGGATTTCGCTCTGAAAACAAATCTACCGTTAGATTAGAAACTATAGCTTATATCTATGGCTCACTATCACTGACGTGGCGATCCGTGTCTCCTTAAACTGACCAATGAAAACAAATTAGGCGGTCTGGACTTTTTTTTTTAATTGAATTTAGCTTTTTGCAATTTTGTTTTATTTTTGTATAAATTAGGGCGGATTCTTTCTTGCAATTTTTAATTGAGAGGATAAATTTCTTTTGGGATGCAACCGTCGAATGTGAATATAAATCACATTTTATTTTTTGTTTTTTATATGCAATGTGTGTTATTTAGAAAATTAATTTTTTTCTTAATTATTTTATTCAAATTTTAATAATTACCATCAATAATAATAAATATCTATTGTTATTTTTTTTTATTGCTTTTAAGTGAAAGTGTCAATAATAGTTCACATCCAAATTTGCTTCAAGCTCCTTAAATCATTCGATAAGTTCCTCTATTACTACTATCAACGTCACAACCATAAGTCTTGTCTGATTTTCAATTAATTTGAACTAACCTCGGGATATAAGACGCCACTGAATTGTTGAACAACATTTACAACATTGTTCGGCAACAAAACTCGCACGCAATAGAGAAAAGGTTGCTTCATCTTAAAGAAAGCCTACACCGCGCGCCTCCGAGAGGGAACATTGTGCAAGAAGTGATGTTAAAAGAAGTCAAGTTGTCATCCCTGAGTCTCTAGTGTCGAGAAGAGACAAAGCTTTGAAATCTCAAAATCAGCATAATAGTAGATATTGTCAAAGTCCTCCTCAAATCCCCGAGGGAGCCTGAGGCGGACATGCCCCTCCACAAAATCAAATAGAGAAACTGCCGCAAAAGAATATGTAGAAATATCCTCTATGCACCCATAATTTGGATAGCAAAATACCAAAATCAATGGAGAAACCTCCCAAACTGGGCGAGTACAACGGGAATGAGACTCAAACGAGCACATGTAATTCGTCAATAAATGGTTGAATTACTTATGTGTCGATGAAGCCTCAAAGTAAACCTCATATCTCTATCTGACACAATACTGGATGGAATACCATGCAAGCTAACAATTTTCTCAATATACAACTCAACCAACTTCTGCAGAGTATAATTGATCTTAATCAGTATGAAATGAGTCGATTTAGTCAGTATGTCGACAATAACCGGTATGGAATCACATCCATTCGTCGTCTTCGACAAACTTGTCACAAAATCCATGGAAATGTTGTCCCACTTCCACTCAGGAATACTCAACGGTTGCATCAGACCCCACCACTTATGATGTTCAATCTTCTACTTCTAACAAGTCAAACAAGCATAAACAAACTCGACTACTTCCTTCTTCATTCCAGGCCATCAAAACAATTTCTTCTAGTCTTGATACATTTTAGTAGCATCGGGATGAATACTCAAACCACTTCCATGACCTTCCTCAATAACACTCTTCTTAAGCTCAGGTACTTCTGGTACACAAACCCTATCTCTCAACCTCATCACTTCATTCTCGTCGATTCTGAAGTCACCTCATTTACCTTAATTGATTAACACAAGACGGTCAACCAATCCCAAATCAATCTTCTGACTTTCTATGATCTATTCAAGGATACCACTAGTTAGCTTCAAGATACCTAACTTTACATTATTAGGAGTATCTTCACAAACCAAAGTCAGATCCATGAATTGCTCAATCGAGTTCAAATCTTGCAACATCAGCATTGACATATACAACGACTTCCTACTCAATGCATCAACTATAATGTTTTCTTTATCAAGATGGTAACTCAAACCAAAAACATAACCTTTCAGAAATTCGAGCCATCTCCTTTGCCTCGTATTCAACTCTTTTTGATCGAACAAGTACTTCAAACTCGTGTGATCATTGAACATTCATGTATTATGTAGAAAAGTACTCAGTGTCCCTATCACTTTTAAATACTTTGATACTTTTGCTTAATTGATTTTCTACACCCGCTTTATAAATTTTAAAAGCATTAAATGCACCATCTTTATAATTTAAAAGGTATATAAGTGTGAATCTAGAACAATCATCGATAAAGGTTATGAAATGCCGATTTTCCCCATGGGTTATCATGCCATTAAATTCACACAAATCAAAATGCAAAAGATCAAATTCATTTGATTTTCATTCAACACTTTTGAAAAGCTTCTTGATCATTTTTTATTTTACACATATTTCACATTTATTGAAATCATGAATGTTAAATGAGATCAATCAAGATTTAATTAGTCTATTCATAGTACTAATATCTGTTAGTTATGTATTTTTATGATTTGCATCAATTTTGTTAAAACTTGTATCACAACAACATGTTGAGCAAGATGTCATGACATGTTGATCAAACATTTTTGCATGTTTTGTTTTACTTTTTGGAAGACTTATTTTATCATGAGATATCTGAAGATTCTCTAAATATTTAGCTATCATATCTAACTGTCCAAGAAGGTTTATTTTCGGAAATCTTGTTTCATTTTCAGTTGTGCACTTGTTTCATAAAAAGGGATGTTGAAACATTTTAAGGAAACGTTAGATCAGATTTGATTTGATTCTGCAGAAGGTTGTGCAAAATTGATGTCAAAACATTTAAGAAACTATTTGATTTGATTCTATAGACAGATGTCAAAACATTTAGGGAGACATTAGATTTGATTTGATTTGTTTTGTTTAGGATTTGATGACTTTTTATGCCTAAGCTCATGCTTACCAAAGGTCATTTAAAGAGCACGTTACTAAACCTAATGAACAAAAAGAGAGAGTTGCGCTGGAAATTATTATTGTTAGGGTTTAGTTGTCGTTGTTATTTGTGAGTCATTTTAGTATCTCTTTGATACTTGAATTGGACTGAGTTTATTGAGTTGTAATTGTGAATCACTCGTGAGCTTTTAAGCAAGAGTTAATTATATTTCATTGGAAGTGTGTCTTTTGTTCTTTGATTGTTTTTAAGTTGTTATCATTGTTGTGTGATTTAAGGGAAGTGCGAAGGGTCTAGTATCTAGGAGAGTCTTAGATAGAAATTCCACGGCTAGTGATTAGGTGAGAAGTTTGTAAAATAAGAGGTTATTTATAACTTCAAACTACTACTATTATAGTGGATTTCCTTTATGGATTGGATGCCCCTAGATGTAGGTGACGTTGCACCGAGTTGGGTTAATAATTGACCTGTGTTATTTTCTTCCTGCTTTTTACACTATTATGTTTTCTTGTATGACATGTCCTGAACATGGTATCGTGACATCGTATATAATATCTATTATCCGCATAATTGTTTCGGGTGTGACATGTCCTAAACTTGGTGTCGTGACATCATATACAATATTTGTTGTCTGCATAGTTATTTCTGGTGTGACATATCCTGATCCCGGTGTGGTGACATCGTATACGATATTTGTTATCTGCTTACTATTATTGTTGTGTGAAGTCCTGATATTAGTATCGTGACATCGCATACGATATCTGCTATGTGCGTACCAGAATTTTCAATTGGTATCAGAGCATACATATTACTCTGTTTCTGGGTGAGATCCGAGGAAAATATTTTCTGGTACCATGGAAGGAGGATTTGTTAACAGACCACCCATCTTAGATGGCACCAACAATGACTATTGGAAGGCATGTATGATGGAATTCCTAAAATCTATGGATATCAAGACTTGGAAAGTTATCGTCAAGGGTTGGGAACATCCTGTTATGAAGGAAAAAGATGAGAAGGCTATTACTAACTTGAATCCTGGAGAGGACTGGTCTAAGGAAGGAGATGAACTAGATCTTGGAAACTCCAAAGTTTTGAATGCTTTATTCAATGGAGTTGCCAAAAACATATTCAGGTTAATAAACACATGTACCGTGGCCAAAGATGCATGGGAAATTCTCAGAACCAACCATGAAGGCACATCTAAAGTGAAGATGTCTAGACTTCAGCTTCTCACTACCAGATTAAAGAATCTAAATATGAAAGATGATGAGAGTATTCATGATTTTCACATGAATTTTCTTGAAATTTCAAATTCGTCTAGTGCCTTGGGAGAGAAGATGTTAGAAGAAAAGCTGGTTAGAAAAATTCTCAGGTCCCTACCTAAGAAATTTGACATGAAGGTCATAACCATTGAAGAATCCCAAGACATCAGCAACATGAGAGTAAATGAACTTGTTGGGTCACTCCAAACTTTTGAATTGGGTATTAGTGACAGATCTGAAAAGAAAAACAAGAGCATAACTTTTGTATCCAACACTAAAGATGAAGAGGACTAATGTGACTTAGATACTGATGAGGGAATGTATAATGCTATTGTACTGCTTAAGAGACAATTCAACAATGTGCTGAAGGGAATGGACAGGAAGT
The DNA here is from genome assembly GCF_024323335.1 of Lathyrus oleraceus. Lineage (NCBI taxonomy): Eukaryota > Viridiplantae > Streptophyta > Magnoliopsida > Fabales > Fabaceae > Lathyrus > Lathyrus oleraceus. The sequence goes on along the minus strand of NC_066583.1, from coordinate 590,677,868 downwards.
CGAGACCAAATGTCAAGAACATCTCATCTGACATCAGCAAGAATAATGATTCCTAGAGAAAAGCAAGAACAAAAGAAAAGTCCAATCAAGAAAAAGGTATTCAATGTCATGAATGTGAGGGTTTTGGTCACATTAGATCAGAATGTCCCACGTATCTCAAGAAATAAAAGAATGGCTTGCCTGTTTCTTCGTCTGATGATTCTGAAGGTGAAACGATTAGAGAAATAATTGTATATTTCTTATTGATCAAAAGGTGAATGATTACATGAACTTATAGCTGATTACATGAGAGAATTATGATAGAATATTCTCCAACAGCTATATTAGGAGGGCCTAAATATGGAGGAAAATAAGGCTAGAAAAAGGAAAGAAATAATAGGTAATTAAATCATAATGCTAGCAAATAAGCATGAAATATCAAGTAATTAATTCCGAATAGCCCCCCTTTAAGCTGGAGAATGTATGTTTAACAGTCCCAGCTTAGCAAAAATAGTAGAAAATGGTTGCGGTTCCAGCGGTTTGGTGAACAAGTCTACCAGTT
>NC_066583.1:583071769-583076769 GCF_024323335.1 Lathyrus oleraceus | reverse complement strand
CCTACATATCTTGTCTGGAACAAGAATCAGAGCCACTGTAGTTCGGCTTACGCACGCCAAACAACACAAAACAAACAAACAAGCAAGGGTGGCAAACATGGAGCCCGACAACCACTGGATGGAATTACGTCAGCATCCGAACCAAAACGCACTCAACAGGGCAAACGTGGAGCCCGACTGCCAATCACTGGGCTTACGTCGGCATCCGAACCCAAAACACACAGTCAGATAACAAGTAAACACACGCAAAAAAGAAAAAGGTTGCCCGGAGTGGTCTCGCACGACCACCTGCCTACATACCTCGTCTGGAACGAGGATCAGGGCGATGTAGTTCCCCTGAAAGGGAAAAAGATTTCAGCCAGAAACCGGGGGAAGACGCACTACCAGGGAGCTGGACTCGAGCCTAGTGTTGTCATGCATCGTTTACCCTAAGTTCGGTTTTCTATCCTACTTGCATAAGCAAACTACTCCTATCCAGGAAAGAAGCCAGCACACAAGCATACAAAATAATTCAAGCATACATCAAATGAGAACAAGCATCTCAAACAGATATCCACACAGCACGCACTATAACCAAACAAGTGGCTCACACAATAGGTTTGACTGCCGAAGCTAGTCGTCTGTACGGGCTGGGTTTGCTCTTAACCTTGCCATTACGAGGCTAAGGTGAAGCAGATGAAAGGATGAAGTGAGGATCAGACCTCACAGCTCTTATCCCTAACCAGGGAGAGCTTCTGACAAATGAGCATGGGTCCAGAATAGGGGAACCCTTCTATACTCAGAGACACTGACACAATGTGCACTGCACGGATCTTGGGCTTGTGATCTCAATGCTACAACCATGTAATGGGAGCAAGGAGAAGACTCACAGAATAGTGGGGGTAGACTGCATACCCCTACCTTCCACCAATTGCCTTGATTAAGGACTTTCACCTGCTTGGCACGAAAAATAAACAACCACAATCATTGCCTCTTAAGGAGGACTTCAGACATTTATTTGCCCGGCCCGGTAACAGCCGGGTCTCTAGACTACATGAAGTTAGGAAGTTATACCTCAATGCAAGTTGCTTAAGCAAAGCAAAGCAAAAGTTCACAAGGAACTGAGCAACTAAAAGTACCTGGAAACAGTCAAACACAGTTAGTACTCTGACAGACAAAACTAAACAGCAAGTATCAACCAATTAATCTATACAGATCAATGCACAACAAAGCAAGCTCAAAGCTCAATCCCAAACTTCACAACCTACAAAACAATGTTATGTTAGTGTACAAACATCAAACAACATCAATTGCATTTAACTTGATTCATTCTCCTTGTGCATTATGCTTTTGATCCTGAAAAATCAAGCAAATATTAGCAACAAGACCACTAGGCTAAGCCTAGGGTCCAAAGGCAAGAAACATTCCTAAATAGCAAGGTATTCACCAACCAAAGTCAAATTAATGTCAAACAAGAGCAAACACCATTAGTCTCATGTTTATATCATTCATCATGTTCATGTTATGCACAAAACAAGGCAAATTAGTTCAAATGAAGCACCAAACATGCAAACAGAACTATTGCATTCAAATCCACATCAAAACAACTTCAAAAATTCTCAAATAAATTACACCTAAACAGGACCTAATCCAGGTATGGCACACCAAATTTCAGCTTAATTGGGCAAAGGTAACTATGTCAATGAAAATCAACAAAAACAGACACAACTATATGCTCCAAATCACAACATCAACACATGCTTCCACTTCAAAAATTCATAACTCAATGAAAACAGTAAAGAAATGAGTGAGACCAAAACAGGGATGTCACATCATGTGTCTATAACTATCATACAAAATCTCATGATCATTCAATACCATATGAGCATTTCACACCAAATATTCCAACATATGTCACATGAACTTGCAAATTCAACTACCAGAGATGAAAAATGGAAATCAATTTGAAAATGCAACATAAAATTCCACCAAAATTCACATAGCATCTTAACATGTTAATCAAACATCATGCAAAATTTCACATTAATCCAACAAGTATAGGTCACTCAAAAAAATCCAGCAAATTGACATAATGAGGTGTGACACACATTGTCACACCTAAGTTCAAAAATTCACATCTCAATGGCCAGGTATCAAAAATTCATGAAATTTACATGTAAGCAAGCATCAACCAGTCCACAATTACCACAAAAAATTTCAAGAATTTATTTTACACTATGAGCATTTCACAATGGAATTGGCCAAAGGTATCAAAAATGCACATATGTGAAAGAACCCTAGGTCAAACAATAATTCTACCATGCACAACTTTGACCAATAGGTCAAAAAAATTCTACAGTCAAAAACAAAGTCAACACAAAAATTTCCACATTTTTCTGATTTTTTATCAATTTTTTATGAATTATTTAAGGTGTTAATGAATTTTTATGAATTAACTAAATTAATTGAAATTACACAATGGCAGTTTTGTAAATAGTGATGGCGGGAGCGGGAAACAGCCAATTCAAAAATTCAAACAGTTTTATGGATCAAACATGTGAAATCTTCATCACTTTCAATCCAGAATTTCCAGAAAACTCAAGAAATCGAAGAACACAAAATCTTCATGGAAATGAGCAAGCCTATAACCGTTCGAACCGCATGAACATGTGGAATCCAAATATCAATCTAGTTTTGCCTAAAAGTTCCTAAAACTCCTGAATCGAGCAACCTAGGGTTTGACATTGAAACTTAATTTCCAGATTTCGTAAGCTATGGTCATCTATCCTACAAACCACAAACATCAATGGATTCTACATGAAACGCACTACACAAAGCACATATTAATCGAACAAAACATGCGATTCGAATTTTTGACATACCTGCTATGGCAGTGCTGGAATCGAGGCTTTCAAGTCGTTTTGACGTGAAACAGATGCTACATAAGCTCCATGAAGGCGACCGGAATGCTCAGAATCAATTGCTATGGCTTCTCGTGCATGAAAACCTCAATTCACCATTAATGGAGCTTGCATTGACAGCCACGATTCAAGGTGTATTTGATGATGATATACAAAAACAGATGGAATAGAGGTTGAATAAAGATTGACACAGCAAGAATCCTCGAATTTGAACAAGAGTTGAAGGAGTTTGATGAATTTTGGTTTTGGAGTGTTCTTGAAGAATTTGAGAATTGGAGAGGTTTTTTTTTTATCTGATCTTGGTGAATGTGCAATTCTGTTAGGATTAGAAAGTGATTAGGCTTATATATGTGACCCTAAACCAAGTTTAATCATGTCATTAACCAAATGGAGTGTATTAGTGAAAATGGTTAACTTTCAAAGTGAGGGCAAAATAGTAATTTCACTTGCCAGCTCAATGCCACCTATTTGACAGCTCACACAACTTCCAAATGCCATGTGTGAGCTGTTGCAACTTGTCTCACTCTCATTGGATGTGTAATATTGAAATTCACCATGTGGTAGCTTAATGTCCAATTTTGCACTTTCATTTTTCAAGCCAAATTCCAAACTACAAGCCTTTGCCATGAAATGATGATTTCAACAAATTTCAAATACCATTTGTGAGGTGTAGCAAAAATCCCCACTCAAAAATTCCAATTATTTCACAAGTTGGACAATTTTGCCCCTGGTCCATTTTAACTGTCCAGTTGAAATTTGACTTTTTGCATTGGCCACTTTTGAGAAAATCCAATTATGCACCATGAAAGTACATGTCAAATGGAGTTTGTACATATAAAGAACTTGCAATTTGGACAATCCATGTGGAAATTATGGCCTCCTGATTATGGGTCATTTTTGAATTTCACTGAGCCATAACTTTCCAACCATACATGGGATTTTCAAGTTCTTGGACTTTTTGGAAAGGTGAGACCAAGATCTACAACTTTCATGTTGAACAAATTTTCATTTGAAGCTTCCTTGGACACGTGGTCTTGAGGTCAAAAACTTTCCATTTTTGGAAACTTCAATTACAAGTCACTTTCTATTTTTGGCAATTCTTGTCCTGACTTGATTTTCTTCATTTTTTAGCTTTGAGATGTCAAATAACACTTGTTCCAACATGAATGAAGTGTATCCAACTCATTTCCACCTCCAAATCCATCAGATCATGTACAGTTGACCACAGTTGACTTTTTCATCTGATAGATGAATCTGGCAATGCATAGATCAATCTGAGCTCCAATCTTCAACTGAAATGGCCCAAGGGTGAAACCCTATCCTCAATAAGCACAAAATAATCATAGAATGAACCCCATATCCATCATAAACCTCATCTCCTGATTATGCCCTGATTGGCCCAATACAACTGATTAGGGTTGACCAGTGGTCAAAACCCTAATCTCAAGGAATCTTCTTCAATCTCCTGATGACATCCAACCATGATGATGATGATGTATCATTGCAATCAAGATGAAGACCAACATCCATCGAGAATCACAAAACCCTAATTCACAGCCCAATCCTCAGATGGCCAATGATCAGTCAATAAACCCTAGGCTTGCACTCTGACTTCCTCATCTTCTGATCAAGACTTGGGGGGATGACTTGCACCATGTAACCACATGATATGCAATATGCAATGCCTAATGACCTAAAAATGGTATGTACAATGATAATGCTAGTCCCAAGAGAAGAGGGCAAATTTTGAGGTGTTACACTATCTATCTATCTATCTATCTATCTATCTATCTATCTATCTATCTATCTATCTATCTATCTATCTATCTATCTATCTATCTATCTATCTATCTATCTATCTATCTATCTATCTATCTATCTATCTATCTATCTATCTATCTATCTATCTATCAATCTATCTATCTATCTATCTATCTATCTATCTATCTATCTATCTATCTATCTATCTATCTATCTATCTATCTATCTAGCTAGCTAGCTATCTAGCTAGCTAGCTATCTATCTATCTATCTATCTATCTATCTATCTATCTATCTATCTATCTATCTATCTATCTATCTATCTATCTATCTATCTATC